>NC_053027.1:191529417-191578107 GCF_003073215.2 Triticum urartu | reverse complement strand
TAGTGGAGAGATTGAAGACTCTGTAGGAGTGCGAATCCTTTCCATATCCAAGCATGAAGCCTTCATGTGCTTTTGGTGCAAACTTTGAGGTGTGGTGTGGGTCCTTGATCCAGCACTTTGCGCCAAATACTCTGAAATAACTGACATTTGGCTTCTTGCCAGTTAGGAGTTCATAGGATGTCTTGTTCAGAAGCTTGTGAAGATAAACACGATTGATTGTATGGCATGCAGTATCAATGGCTTCAGTCCAGAATTTTCTTGGAGTCTTGTATTCATCTAGCATTGTTCTGGCCATCTCAATGAGTGTTCTGTTCTTGCGTTCGACGACGCCATTCTGCTGTGGCGTGTATGGAGCTGAGAATTCATGTGTGATGCCCAAGGTATCCAGATATGTATCAAGGCCAGTGTTCTTGAATTCAGTGCCATTGTCACTTCTGATGTGCTTTATCTTGGCGCCAAAATTGTTCATAGCTCGATTTGCGAAGCGTCTGAAGACATCCTGCACTTCAGTCTTGTAAAGGATTATGTGCACCCAAGTATATCTAGAATAATCATCAACAATTACGAAGCCATAGAGGCATGCAGAAGTAGTAAAAGTTGTGTAGTGAGTGGGACCGAAAAGATCCATGTGAAGCAGTTCGAAGGGTTGAGTAGTGGTCATGATTGTCTTCGAAGGATGTTTTGCCCTTGTCATCTTCCCTGCTTCACAGGCACCGCATAAGTGATCTTTCTTGAACTTGACGCCTTCGATGCCTATGACGTGCTTTTTCTTCGCAAGGGTGTGGAGGTTCCTCATGCCAGCATGCCCAAGCCTTCGATGCCAAAGCCAGCATTCTGAAGCTTTTGCAAGAAGACATACTGCAAGTTGTGGTCCTGCTGAGAAATCTACCACATACAAATCACCTTTCCTATACCCTTCAAACACTAGAGATTTGTCAGATTCCATTAGCACCAGGCAGCGATATTTGCCAAACATTACAATCATATTCAAATCGCAAAGCATTGAGACAGACATTAAGTTGAAGCCAAGGGATTCAACAAGCATGACTTTATCCATGTGTTGATCCTTTGAGATTGCAACTCTACCTAGACCCAATACCTTACTTTTACCAGTGTCAGCCAAAATGTGGCTCTTGTCGGATGGACGTAAAGTTGAGTCCATAAGAAGGCTTCTTTTGCCAGTCATGTGATTTGTACACCCACTGTCAATAATCCATTCTGAAGACTTTGAAGTCTGGTGTCGTACCCTACAGTGCAGTTAGGGGGATAGGCTTCACGAAGAGTATTGTGAAGCATAAACATTTGACGAACCAGTGGATTATGAAAACTTAAATCCAGATTAGGATCTAATAGGGAGAGTAGCATGCGATTCAGGAACGAAGTACATAATGATGCCATTCGGGCATTTTATCTTGCGCCCTACAAGATTTTTAAGGTCCCCAGCAATAGCATCAGAAGATTTTGTTTTTCTGCTGGAGACCTTTCCCTGCAAAAGAGAGTTAAGCTTTCTTAACCACCCACATCTTCAAGGGTGGCTTAGAAGCAATAAGTCTAAGTGCAGCATCTGAGAATTTTGGCTTTGAAGCCTTAGCAAACAGTCTAGCAGGTGGACAATAATACTCATAGGAATAAGCAGAATAATTTTTGGTCATATGAACATGACGGTTCGATGAACCACTCTCATATTCATATGCCTGAGTATGGTTCCCCTGCAAAACATTTGCGTTAGTGCGACTCAGGTGAGTCCTCTGTTTGTATGAAGCCTTTGGACCGTATGAAGCCTTTGGTCTGAGGTTTGTCTTCTTCAAGTGAGGTGTCATGAAGACATTCACAGGAAGATTTTCCAGACATGTTTTCGGAACCCAGATCTTCTTCATAGGCGGTCCATTCCTGCAGTTAGTACCAATGTACCTGGCAAACACTTCACCATTCTGATTCTTAAACAGTTTATAGTTTGCATCAAAGGATTCATCAATGATAATGGGGTTAGCACAAGTGAAGCCAGATAAATTGGATGGATCTGCTGAAAGTTCCTTTGCAGCAACCCATGTTAGTTTTGGGGTACTGCTCAGGTTTCCAGTAAGAGCCATCTGTATTGATTTTCCTCACGAATCCAACACCCTCTTTCCTAGGGTTTCGGATTCAGGATCTGCTTTTTGAGGACATCACATAATGTCTGATGCCCTTGAAGACTTTTGTACATCCCTGTTTCAAGCAATGTCTTCAACCTAGCATTCTCATCAGCAATAGCAGTGGTATCCTCAGCAGAGGGGTTAGTTACCACATCAACAGTTGAAGATATTGAACAGTAGTAGCAGTGGAACATTCAGCAACAGAAGCAGCATTATCACGCTCAATGCATTTAAGACATGGTGGTTCAAATCCTTCCTGAGCGGGACTGATCTGTTCAGCGCGAAGTGACTCGTTTTCCTTTTGAAGATCTTCATGAGCCGCTCAATTTCTCAAGTTCTTGCTTCCTTTGAAGATAATCATAGGAAAGCTTTTCATGAGTTGTTGAGAGAGTATCATGACGATCTTCAAGTTCCTGATACTTAACGTGAAGGTTTTTTATGTCTTCAATTAAGGATTCAGATCGAGTCATTTCAGCACCCAACAGATCATCGCTTCTGTCTAACAATTTTTGAATATGTTCCATAGCTTTCTGTTGTTCAGTTGCAATTTTAGCAAGTGTTTTGTAGCTAGGTTTTGAATCACATTCAGAGTCATCGTCACTAGATGTTTCATAGCGAGTTGTGCGTGTGTTTACCTTGGCACCGCGTGCCATGAAGCAGTAGGTAGGAGTGGAGTCGTTCTTGTCATTTGCGTCGGTGTCGGTGATGCAGTCATTGTCTTCAGTATTGAAGATGGACTTGGCGACGTATGCTGTAGCCAGACTCGCAATGCCAGAATCAGACTCCTCCTCAGACTCCACCTCTGCCTCCTCAGATGCGGACTCCTCCTCTGAATCCATCTCCTTTCCAACAAACGCACGTGCCTTGCCAGATGAGCTCTTCTTGTGTGATGAAGACCTTGATGAAGTTTTGGAAGAAGACTTTGAGTATTTCTTCTTCTTCTTGTCGTCAGAATCATATTCCTTGCTCTTCTTCTTCCTTCTGTTCTCATTGTCCCACTGTGGACACTCAGAGATGAAGTGTCCAGTTTTCTTGCACTTGTGACATGTTTTCTTCTTGTAGTCATGAGCAGAAGCTTCATCATTCCTTGAGCTTGATCGTGAAGACTTTCTGAAGCCTTTCTTCTTAGTGAATTTTTGGAACTTCTTCACAGCATTGCAAGTTCCTCTTCCAATGTCTTCAGGATCATCAGAACTGCAGTCAGATTCTTCTTCAGATGAGGAGACAGCTTTTGCCTTCAAGGCACGAGTTCGCCCATAGTTTGGACCGTAGATATCTCTTTTCTCAGAAAGCTGAAACTCATGTGTGTTGAGCCTCTCAAGTATGTCAGACGGATCGAGTGTCTTGAAATCAGGACGTTCTTGAATCATCAGGGCCAGGATGTCAAACGAACTATCAAGTGATCTCAGCAACGTCTTGACGATTTCATGTTTGGTGATCTCAGTGGCGCCGAGGGCTTGAAGCTCATTTGTGATGTCAGTGAGCCGGTCAAATGTGTGCTGGACATTCTCATTGTCATTTCGCTTGAAGCGGTTGAAGAGGTTGCGAAGGACACTGATTCTTTGATCTCTCTGGGTTGAGATGCCTTCATTGACCTTTGGAGAGCCAGTCCCAGACTAGCTTGGATGTCTTCAAAGCACTCACACGGCCATACTGTCCTTTGGTCAGATGACCACAGATGATATTCTTGGCAGTGGAGTCCAGTTGAGTGAACTTCTTGACATCAGCAGCAGTGACACCTTCTCCAGCCTTGGGAACGCCGTTCTCGACGACATACCATAGGTCGACGTCAATGGCTTCAAGATGCATGCGCATCTTATTCTTCCAGTAGGGATATTCAGTTCCATCGAAGACGGGGCAAGCAGCGGAGACTTTGATTATCCCTGCAGTCGACATAGCTAAAACTCCAGGTGGTTAAACCGAATCACACAGAACAAGGGAGCACCTTGCTCTGATACCAATTGAAAGTGCGTTATATCGACTAGAGGGGGGGTGAATAGGCGATTTTTATGAAAGTCTTCAAAACGTGAGAGTTATGAAGACAAACAGTGAAGATTATGCCTATTACTATACAGCGGAAGTTAGATTACACTAGGCAAGCCATGGTCAAGTATTCAATAAAGTGAAAGCGCAGTGACAAAAGCTTCAGTGTAATAAGGATCAGGTAGGAAGAAGTTATGAAGCCAAACAGATCATACATTCATGTTGTGAAGACAAAAGATAAAGCAAGCATGCAATGGCTTCACAATGAATAACTGTAAGTGAAGGAAGTGAAGATGAAACCAGTGACATCGTTGAAGACAATGATTTGTTGACCAGTTCCAGTTGCTGTGACAACTGTACGTCTGGTTGGAGCGGCTAGGTATTTAAACCAAAGGACACACAGTCCCGGACACCCAGTCAAGGACACTTAGTCCAAGACACCCAGTCCTCACCGTTTTCTCCTTGAGCTAAGGTCACACAGACCTCGCCCACTCAGGTAAGTCTTCAAGGTAGACTCCCAAACCTTCACAGACTTCGTTCACTGGCAATCCACAATTTCTCTTGGATGCTCTGAACGCGACGCCTAACCGTCTGGAGGATGCACAGTCCTCAAGTGTAATAAGTCTTCAGACACACAGACACGAAGACTTAAGTGATGCCCAATTTGCTCTGGCTCTGGGTGGTTAGGGCTTTTCTCCTCACTGGGAATTTTTCTTTCAAAGGCTTCGAGGTGGGTTGCTCTTAAACGACAAAAGCCGTGCACTGAAATCTGAGCAGCCAACCGTTTATGGTTGTGGGGGGGTGACTATTTATAGCCACTTGGCAACCCGACCTGATCTGTCCGAAATGACCCTGGGTCACTAAGGAACTGACACGTGTACCAACGGTCGAATTTTGAACTCACACGGCAACTTTACTTGGGCTACAAGTAAAGCTGACTTGTCTGACTCTGGACAAGATTTTCTCTCAAAGTCTTCGCTCGAAGACATAGGATTTGAATTAGGCATCACTTCAGTCATTCTGACTGGTTCTCTTCGACCCCACTTAACAGTACGGTGGTTCCTATGACACAACATGAATGAAATAAAACTACGAAGGATCTAGGTCTTCGAGTTCCAAAAGCTTCATAGGGAGTCTTCTCATGTCATTGTCTTCAATATGAATATCTTCATAAACCACCATTGTCTTCAATGTCTTCGTACATTTTTAGGGGTCATCTCTGGTAGTGAAACCGAATCAATGAGGGACTTCTACCTGTGTTTTCCTGCAATTCTCACAAACACATTAGTCCCTCAACTAGGTTTGTCGTCAATACTCCAAAACCAACTAGGGGTGGCACTAGATGCACTTACACCGTCCCACAAGTCTCCGGGGGTTGTGGCTACCTTGGCAAGGATCTTGCCGAGAATCCATCGTCTTCTAATCTGATCTTGAATATGTCTTCACAAAGATCTATATGCCACCATACGGGTGCCTTCCCGAGTCCTGGCCCCGTGTTGATGATGGCACTAGGGGCCGTGGGCTCAAGGGTGGCTCGCTCTGTTGGTGCGGGGCGAGCTATCCCGGCAAGAGTCTTGCCGGGGCCGCTGAGGCCACCCGGCAAGGGTCTTGCCGGGGGAACTTGCTTTGTCCATCTGCTCTTTGTGGTCTTGGCCTTGGCGTTGCTTTGATTGTCTTGGGCTTCGATCTTACCTTGGCTCACCTCCTCGTTCTGCTTGGTGTGGCCGTGGGCGCGGCTCTGACTGCCCGTGCATAGGGAAAGGGGTACAAAGATGTGCCCCTATTTTTGTACACCGACAGCTTATTAGCAGTAATCGTCTGTGTTATTATTGGTCTTCGCACACATTTCATATTACAGACCTGTTTGCCGCGTATCACACACATCTTGTTTAGTTGAACCGTTTCCATTGTGTTTCCTAATCACACACAGTTCATCCCAGTGAACCGTATGTTGTATATCGCACACGCCTTCATCTGGCTGCCCGTTTCTTTTGTGCCTCCTCATCCCAAACAGTTAATTGAGTTGAACCATATGCTCTGCATTGCACACACAACTAAATTCTGAACTGTGTTTGATGCATCTGTCATCACAAACGTTTTGCACTTTTTTGACGGTTTTTTACACCACCGTTTGCGATTATAGCATCGCACACAGTTTCGTCGAAGGGTCTCTGATTGTAGTGTTGCATTTGGACCATCATATAGTAGTGTGTGGTTAAAAAAGCTACATTAGAACACCTAAACCTGGTGAAAAAATTAAAGTTGAACCTACACTACTGCAGGATACTGCTAACGCGACACTACGATTAGAGACGCTTTGACGAAACTATGTGCGATGCCATAATCACAAACGGTGGTGTAAAATAACCGTCAAAAAAGGTGCAAAACGTTTGCGATGGAGGATGCATCAAACACGGTTTGGATTTTAGTTGCGTGTGCGATGTAGGGCACACGGCTAACCCGTTCGAATTGTTTGCGATGAGGCAGAACAATAGAAATGGGTAGCCATATCAATGTGTATGCGATATATGGCATACAGTTCACTCCGATGAACCATTTGCTATTAGGGAGTGCAACATAAATGGTTAGCCAGATCAAGGTGTGTGTGATATAGGGCATATGATTCACTCGGATGAACTGTTTTCGATTAGCAAATGCAACAGAACGGTTCAACTTAACAAGATGTGTGTGATACGTGGCAAACAGCTGACTCAGATGAACTGTTTGCGATGAGAATTTACAACGCATACGGTTAATACAGTTAGTTCGTGTGTGATTCTGTGTGTACAAAAAACTTTGAAAAATGCAAACTACTTGCTTGCGGTGGCTAGTAGTATCGCACACGATGCGTCTACGAGTACTTGTGTGCGATGATTAGTAAGTTACACATGCATTTCCTTATGTTAACACTTGTGTGATAAATAATACATGGCCCGGATACGGTATTTGGGTTTTGTCTGTGCTCCACTTAGTCTTCCCGCACTCCAGCGAATGCTTCCCGCGCTCCACATGGGTGAATTGTAAAACCCACGCCTATTCCCTCACCGGTTTCCCGCCACCAGCTAACAGCTTGCTGCATATAACCCAGGCGGCAACGCACCGCCATGACACTCCGCGAAGATCTAGTCCTCACCCATCTACCATTAGTTATTCCAAGCATGCCAGGCAACGACCAAAGCTTCGACGTCGATGCCTACCTGCGTTACATCTTCGGCGAGGAGAAAGAGCCAGAGCAGAGAGCAAGAGGTTCATCGGCCGGTGCAGGCACCATGGCCCATCGGCAGCGATATCGGCGTCACGGTCCTTGGGAGCACAATCGACATATTGCAGAGGAGGTGTGATGAGCAGTTTGCCATCCACCATGCAAAAGATCCAGAGATGCTCGGCAGCATGATCGATGACCCACCCGAAGAACCGCCATCACTAGTGCTCATCGAGAGCCTGATGCCCCGCAAGGAATGGGCAGAGGGCCTCTACGATTCAGTCTAGACAAAGGCAGCCTGCGGCTTCATCATTGCCCGCGGCCGCCGTGTCAACCTCGATCCCGATGATGTGGTGTCCAGGCTCGAGTGCATCCTTGGTGGAGGTGACGTCCCCGACGAAGTAGAACATCGCCAATGTGATATCTAGAGGATGCAGGTGATTGACGGAATTTTCTACCAGGCCAGAGGCATGGAAATGGAGCGGTTCCGCGGAGTTGTCATGCGCGTGATTGCATGCTGTCAAGCTCTTATGGAAGAGGCCCAGATGATGTGGTGTCCAGGCTCGAGTGCATCCTTGGTGGAGGTGACGTCCCCGACGAAGTAGAACATCGCCAATGTGATATCTAGAGGATGCAGGTGATTGACGGAATTTTCTACCAGGCCAGAGGCATGGAAATGGAGCGGTTCCGCGGAGTTGTCATGCGCGTGATTGCATGCTGTCAAGCTCTTATGGAAGAGGCCCAGCAGCCCCAAGAGCCTCCCATCAGCGCCAGCAGCTCCGTAGGCGGAAGCGGGTTGGGACACTCGGAGTGAACGGCCGCAAGGGTGCTATGCTGATCATGGAGTCCGGGAAGACCATCGTCGGATGGCCGCCAGCTCAGAGCTTATATTTTATTATAATTGTATGCATATGTAGGTCGTGAGTGTTCTGGGCCTTGCCGCATTTGGCATTTTAAATTATCCTGAATATGTAAGAAAATTATTAAGAATTATTAACCGTTTCCATTGTAACTTTGCCTCAACGGCGAGCAGAGCGCGCGTAGGGACGCCAGAGCGGAGCGTGCCGCGGCCGCCTCAACAGCGAGCAACCACGTGGTCAACCTTCTGCCATCAATAAATTTTGACCTTGTTTCTTGTCACATTGCTGATTACAATGCAATAAGTAATTGCAAATCTGTTCACACCTATCAAACTAATATGTGTTCACACTTAGCACCGGGCTATAAAAACTACCCACTCGAAAATTACTTCACAGTTCCTCTCCTCATCACCCACAAAACTGGTTTTTTCTGTCAAGTCGTTCCGCCATGACCAGTAGGAGGAGTTTAGGGTGGACATATAACCAGGCAGCAAAGACCAAGGCCGCGAAAAACCCAAAGAGGGTCCCCCGCCGCAAAGCCGCAGCCGCAGCAGAGATGTCCTGGCGCACCGCGGAGCCCTCGAACGAGCTCTCACGGGCACGTGAGGGCTCTCACAAGCGCATTTGCGGCATCGGCCATCGCGACGAGCCGGCGTTCCTGAAGTCCTTCACCGACGACGACGACATTCTTGCTGGCGTCACTACGCAGCAGGAGCTGGTCGACGGCTTGACGAAGCTGCTCAAGATCAGCGATGCCTCGGTTGACAAGGCGACCGGCCTCGTCGAGCAACCCATGGATGACAATGCGAAGCTTGTCAAGTTGGTCGCCGAGAAGGAGGAGGAGGCCGCCGGTTGGAAGATGCTGCATGAGCAGAGCAGTGCCTCGGAGATGACGCTGAAAGCGGTCGTTGAGGAACTGATGGGTGGCTTGAGGAAGCTCCGGATCGAGTGCGAGCAGGAGGTGGAGGAATCCGTGGCTGCTTTCAAGCAAAGTCATGAGGAATTGAAAAAGGAGCTGGAGGATTTCGCCGCCTGGTGATCCATCGACGAGTAGAGACAGTAGCGACCCAGATTGTTGTATGCAATTTCCTTCTTCTCTTGCCCCCGTGTCTTCCGGGCTTTGCCGCGTGTGGCATTCTAAATTTTCCAGAATATGTGAGACAATTATTATCTGTGCAATTGTAAATTTGTCGTCGTATTATCCGTTGCCATTTTATTTGTGGTCGTATTATCCGTTTTCCTATGTGACAATTTAAATTAGGGCGGAATACGAGTTGAAAACACGAACAAAGCAAATGTTGCCATGGGATCACAAGCAAACACCCTCCGTCCAGCTTATTTAATTAACCCATTAATGGAGAAGTTGTGAGCGAGGTGGGCGGCGGCTGGTGCATGGAGGTCAAATAGCTTGCTTCCCGGTGAGCATGGGTGGCCTTGCTACTCGCACGTGTCCTATCAAGCATGCGAGGTGGACAGGATGCACGCATCCCATCGAGCCTGCGCGGCGGACTGCTCGCACGCGTCCCGTTGAGCTTGCACGGCGGACTTCTCACGCTCGTCCCGTCTAATCAAACAACTGCACGCACGCCACCGAGTATGGTTAAATTTCGACATGGTTAATATAATACAACCGTTTGCGATATTAACGTGTCATCTTTTTGTTTCAAAAAAGGCTTCGTTGGCTACTAATGTGTGCGCCTCTTCTCAAACTGGGTGATTTTTTTACCACGACATATATGTGCCATGTCATGAAACCATGCCAAGTTTCATGTTTTTTGGGTGACTTTTTTGATATACTGGGATTCAAAAACCGAGATTCTCATTGTTTCAGGATGACGACAAGTTTGTAATTCATTCCCATTCCTTAAACGAGACCTAAACATGCACCCAATGACACATCTACGATTTCCCACCCATTTTGCTTCACTGGAGCATGTGGTTGTAGTTCATATTTGAATTATGGACTGCATTAAATGCATAGAAAACTTAGTAATTAGTAATATATATACAATGGCCAAACAAACCCTAAACAGTTTCAAATTTCAGCTCGACACTCCTGTTATTCTATGTTGCCTATAGAAAACAAAGTTCAAGGCGAGAAGAGGCATCAATTATCGTTTTGCCCACAAGAGGGGCATGTTTCCTTATCGGAGCCACGAGGGTTGCGACATGCTCCAGTTTGTAAAAGGCTTGTAATATAGCTTCGCCCAAATTGGACAATTATATGTACCATGTAGTGACACCATGCCAAGTTTCATGATTTCCTGGTGAGTTATGGATTTAAAGACATTTAAAAACCGAGATTCACAATGTTTGTGGCCTAGCCAGGACGGCGAGACGGTTGAATTCGTTCCCATTCATTCCATGGGACCTAAACATGCACCCCAAGGAAACATGTACGTTTTTTCTAGCCATTGTGGTGCACTGGAGCAAGTATTTGTAGTTCGGATATGAATGATGGACATTAAATGCCTAGAAAACTCAATTAATGAATAAAAAAGGTCAAACGAACCCTAAATAATTTCAAAGTTCAGCGTGAATCTCCAGTTGTTCTGTGTCGCGTGTAGAAGCAAATACGAGGCTAGAAGAGGGAGTGATTATCGTTTGGCCCACAAGGGGACATGTTTCCCTATCAAAACCATGAGGGTTCTTGCGACAGGCTCCGGTTTGTAAGAGGTTCTGTAATAAAGCTTGGCCCAAATTGGCAATGTTTTTACCACGGCATATATGTGCGATGACGTGACACCATGCCACCGTTGATGACTTTCTGGTGAGTTTAGGATTTATGGGGACTTAAAAACCGAGATTCGAAATGTTTGAGGACATGCCAGGACACCGGTACAGTTGTAATTCGTTCCCATTCCTGGCATGAGACCTAAACATGCACCCAAGGACACATGTATATTTTTTCTAGCCATTTTGGTGAATTGGAGCATGTATTTGTAGTTCATATTTGAATTATGGACATTAAATGCCTAGGAAACTCAATTAGTGTATAAAAAGGCCAAACGAACCCTGAATAAGTTTAAATTTTAGCACGGATATTCTGTCGTTCCATGTTGCCTGTGGAAGAAAATACAAGGCGAAAAGAGGCAGTGATTACATTTCGCCCAAAGGGGAACACGTTTCCCTATCAAAACCACGAGGCTTCTTTGAGAGAAGCTCCAGTTTTTGTAAGAGGTTTGTAATAAAGCTTGGCCCAAATTGGACAATGTTTTTACCACGACATATATGTGCCATGACGTGACACCATGCCACCTTTGATGACTTTCTGGTAAGTTTAGGATTTTCATGGATTTAAAAACCAAGATTCCAAATGTTTGAGGATGAGCGAGGACGCGGGTACAGTAGTAATTCAGTTCCCATTCCTGGCATGGGACCTAAACATGCACCCAAGGACACATGTATAAATTTTCTAGCCATTTTGGTGAACTGGAGCATGTATTGTAGTTCAGATTTGAATTATGGACATTAAATGCCTAGGAAACTCAATTAGTGTATAAAAAGGCCAAACGAACCCTGAATAAGTTTAAATTTCAGCATGGATATCCTGTCGTTCCATGTTGCCCGTAGAAGAAAATACAAGGTGAAAAGAGGCAGTGATTACGTTTCGCCCACAAGGGGGACACGTTTCCCTATCGGAACCACGAGGCTTCTTTGAGAGAAGCTCCGGTTTGTAAGAGGCTTGTAATAAAACTTGCGCCACAATGGACGAAAAAAATTCCTCGACATATAAGTGCGATGTCGTGACACCATGGCAGGTTTCACGATTTTCAGCTTAGTTTTGGATTTACGGGGATTTAAAAACCGAGATTCTTCTCACGAAATGTTTTCAAATAGCACATACTCACTCACGAAAGCCGATATTCAATGAAAACTTCGTGGAAACCATATTTTAAAGTTTCATAAAAATCTGAAAAAAATGTGGGATGTTAAGAAGGTGATGTTTTATTGCGACACAAAATTTCAAGTTGAAAAACATTACGAGATGTGAGCTATGAAAAAGACAATTCCGCCCTGAATAGTGACATTACTATTCGGCACTATTCAAGCACTGATTTTGTCTTTTTCATAGCTCACATCTAATGTGTTTCAACTTGAAATTTTGTGTCGGCAATAAAACATCATCCTCTTAACATCCCGCATTTTTTCAATTTTTTTTGAAACTTCAAAACATCTTTTTCTCGTGGTTTTCACCGGTTTCCACCAATGTTGTTTCGTATGATATTCTCCCCCCGCTGCTGCGCGATCCTTAGTCAAAGGTGGTTCGGTTTATAAGGAGCGTTCAAATATATGAGCTCTTGTCACAAGCATGACGACCGCTATGCCTAAGACACCAACTGCCGGCTGGCAAGCCATCCGGCGGTGCCAGGGTTGGGCGAGTAAGAGCGCTGGTCGTGTGATTTGGCGCTGAGTCTGCGTTCTGTCATGGCCAGAACCCAAACCCCACGGAATGCGGCACGAGTGTGTCACGACACTTGGTATTTCAAGCTCGCAGATCGGCGAACGGGGGTTGGGCAAGCACCACTTGGTGGTTCAATGAGCCGACTCTTATCCGACGGGATCCACATTGCATACAGGCACGCATGGGGAACGTGCTTGATCTCCTCTTCGCTGTCTTAGTGCCCAGACCTGGCGAGCCGTATGGGCTCTTCACCTTGAGAGAACGCAGAGAGGGAGTGGTATTGCACAGCTTAAACAGGCTAGAAGCGGAAGGCACTTATGCTACTATGTTCCCTCAGCCATACATCTTCTGATGAGAACAAGTGTGACTTCAAAGTACCACGGGAAATGTGTGGGAGTAGGAGCACAAGGTCGGCGAGGCCATGCACCCCCCCTGCGTAGCTACAGCAAACAAAAGAACCTGCACCACGCCTTCCACGGCACTTGCACCCCACAGTGTAACCACGTCATGCGATAGAAGAGATGAGCATAACTCAAGAGTCAGTAGATATGGTGTCTTGGGTATTATTATGATTATAAATGAGTAGTGCGAGAACAGATAAAAAGGCATTGTACAGGAACAATCAAAATATAGCTTTGGAAACTGCAGAAGGGGCACTGAATCCAAACTACCAACCGTCGGGCGTGGCTATCTGAGGGTTCAACTAGTGGGGACCTCCTCGTATTTCAGATGCGAGTAGAACGATGGACAAAGAGATATCGATACATACGTAGCACCGGTGGTTCGAGATCAAATTATGCTTACTGGCGGAGGATGCTCTGCATGTCTCGCGAGGAGTGGTACACATGGTGATAGAAAGAGGTCGGTGATAATTTACATTATGACAACGGCTAGGGAGGATCACCTTACATAGGACTACTTGTTATGTCTGGTCTATGCAGACGTGCGTGCGGAGAGATGAGTTGTAGGATAACTGCGTTGCGGAACTCCGGCTGCATCACACACTGATGATTTCCCGGCAAATAAGGGGACCCCCCCCCCTCTCACACGAGGGCACGGGGGGCCACCCCGATATCCGATGCTATGCTAAGAGTAGAGGGCAAGCTCCATAAAGGGGAGCGACAGCTTGGAATCTGGGGGTAGAGCCCAGTCTGCCTATGATGAACATCGGTAGTCTAGAGAGGAGAAGACGAAGGCTCTACTCCGCTCGCGAGGTAAAAGACGAGAGGGGCTTTGATGATGTTCATTCCCTTGCCATTGTGTTAGTTAGCTCGATGGCAAGAAATATCACAAAGAGCGCTCGTGCTGCCCTCACGCACTTTCTGTCAACTCTGGAGTGCGCGGGAGTTCGAGGTGCCATCAGAGGACAGATGCGTATGACTTCGACGAGATGAAGGGATCGTATCCTCACCACTGCAAGAAAGATCAAATCTACTCTTATGGGGCCTCAAAGCCATATATACTTGCTATTATCAGTCTTCCCGATAGGAGACACTTGGCGATGATAACAATATGCACGTCACGAAACGAATTCAGGAAGATCGAAATTTTGAGTCAAGATTCAGAGAACACGTCGGAGCACCGATACAGGCTCCACACCGCCAATATCGCGAGCATGCTGCTTCCGCGATCCACACAACTGAGGAAATGAGAAGAAGAAACATATCGAGAACAGGTGAGAGTGACATCCCGAACAGAGAGAGGACAACTTTGTATTAGATCCTAACATAAAGGAGATAGAAGGCCACAGTCTGTGACCGCTACGAGACTCTAGGAAGGACTGTGCGTGGCACGGATCATGTCAGAGCTACCAGGTCATGACATTCTACGTGACGCAGCAACATCATCGAGAAGGGGCTCAATGGAACGGGCCTTCACAGAAGTCAGACGGGCACGCGTTCGAATGTTGCAAATCGGCGATTGGATCACTCGGGAGACGCTGTCTGACACCAGACAGGCTCCCAAGGAGGGATGTCACTTAGTATGTGTATGACCTGGACTGTGGATGTGCAGAAAGTGCCGGCGCTAGGGATAATGAGCGGTATCGCTCTGGACTCGACGGAGGAGCTAGTGTAGCGAGGCTTGCATACGAGAGATATGACTAGCTAGGGCACGTTGAAGACAGTAGTGAAGTGTTGGTCGTCAAATTGTTCGCAGGGCACGAGGGGCATAGCAGAGGTAATGTGTGCAGGCGGCGCACAGGGGTGGGCGCGCACCCCCATGCCTGCGTCAGCGACGCCTCCGTCCGCAGAGTCGATTAGCTTCTCAGATGTCGCAAAATCGACCAAAAGTCTCATGGATCACGCCGTTGTTCCAAAATATAGTGGCCCGTCAGACTTCACTTGATTCCGGGATCAGGTTCATCCGTTTGCACCATGCTGACTATCCTTATATTGGGAGACACCACCAACACTAGTGGTGCAAAACATATAGAGTCCTAGGCGCGCCACCCTGGGCCTCGAGGCAATAGTGCGTCATGCAGGCTTAGTCATCTAAGACTGGAGAAAGGCAATAATAATCGACATATTAAGAGGATACCTCACATAACATGTATTAAGAGATTCCACAAGAGCGCAATCAGAGAGCATAGATAAACGAGTGGCACCAGGAGGTGATCAGTACAGACGGGCATGGCGAGATGTCGCGAGTGTAGGCACCACTGCCTTGCCATTCTCCGCCACCCTAGGGCGATTCAATAGCAGGCGAGCGCTTCGCGGGAGAGGTCTACTCTGGCACACTTCCTCCGCACCTGAGGACCACATCACTCACTTGCATTCCACATGTCTTGTCCGCTGCGATTATGCAGGAGTCGTAAGTATGATATACCTCGAGTGATCGGCGTCACGACACATCATAAGGCACATATCAGTCTGTGGAAACAAAAAACATTTAAGATCAATTGTGGAACGTCGGGTGGTCGTTAGTAACATAAACACATCACAAAGGTGACAACTCTGGTTCATTTAGTAAAAAAAGGGTCGTTTGAGGGACAGAGTAAATATATCAATGCGCGCAATGTTCTATCAACGATTACGAGAATGCTTTGTGTTTGGGTTTGTGCATTATGCTTAAGTTCACACCGCCAGTGTTGGGAAAACGCCTTCTAGATGTGAGTGACTAAGTCGTCTCTAGAGACTTATGAGTGGACCTAGTAGTATGTGATTGCATCCAACGGGCATTATGCTCGGATTGCCATCTAAATCTACCATTGGAGTCGGCTTATTCCAAAATGATGCAACTTTTCATAGCTATTCGCACAACTATATAGCTTATAGAGTATAGATGTAAGATTATATATATATATATGTTGGATGGTGTGGGATGTTCCCGATAGGGATGGAAGGCAATTCAGGAAGTTTGAGCGCATGCTGGGACGACCCACGCATCCTCCCCCCCCCCCTCCCGCTCGCGCTCTACTTGCTGAGCGCGCCAGGTCTTCGTCCATGGACGCAGACCGACACCCGTTCTGCACAGTAATGAAGCACATAACTGAAATCGATGGCACAGTATGGCCCAAGATGGTAATGTCGAGGACCAAATTGGACGTCGGGAGGGAGTTTGGGGCTGTGTGCTCAATGCAATGTACTGGCTGGCGGTTCAGGGGTGGCCAATGCCGCGAAGTCGGAGTTCAGTTGGCATCCAGGGTCCGGATGTGTTCGAGGAGACAGTGTCATTACATCGCGACATAACCCATACAATTTTCGGCACATGCAGTGTATGGCACTGGAATGGAGGCCCTCTACGTGAGTCGACCGGGAAGAGGCCGCGCAGGGTCTCCCCGTGTGCGGTGTGATCGAGCGTTGAACGAGCACACGCACTAATTGCTGAGGCTCTTCGCAGGAGGTGGCGAGATCATAGAGTCATTCGGTGTTGGAGCAGTCCACTTTGACCGATAATTGAAGGGGTATTGTTGGGCCATCCGGGTTGAGG
Organism: Triticum urartu; assembly: GCF_003073215.2. Lineage (NCBI taxonomy): Eukaryota > Viridiplantae > Streptophyta > Magnoliopsida > Poales > Poaceae > Triticum > Triticum urartu. Next base: position 191,561,595 of record NC_053027.1, on the reverse strand, counting down.
GAATCAGGCGAGTTGCGCCGTCCTACTTCCTCAAGAGACGCGAGATGGATGCCTTGCAGTCCGGAGACGGCTGAACAACTCGGCTCTGCAGGTGCTAAGCACAGGGAGACGCCGGACGGATGGACGGCAGGAAAAACAACGACGGAGGAGAGAGGATATATAAAAGATGATAGCGAGTAAGTGATACGTGCCATTCATGGCCAACACCATACCCTCATATCGGTCAAAGGGGATGATAAACCGCTTTCAATTCTCGTCAACTCGCCGTGGGACCATCAAACAGTAGTGACGGGAATCTCCGTCCAGAAAAAGAACCCAGACGAAAAATCAGGAAAAGACTTCATGGAACAGAGAAAACAGTAGCTAACAGCAAACAATGTATATATAGGAAAAAAAACAAACGTGGCAATCAACAATCGCCGGAAGCTTGCTGCACCACCAGGTCCGGGTCGCCGTAACACAGGATGCGCCAGATGTCGAGTTCCTTTGCAAGCCGGAGGCCGTGCACAAGGGCTTCGTACTCGGTGACATTGTTGGAGGCGGCGAAGTGGATCTAGAGCGCGTACTTGAGCCGGTCGCCCTTGGGGGCGGACAGCACGATGCCGGCCCCTAGGCCGAGTCACATCTTCGAGCAGGCGTAGTGCATGCGCCAGTTCGTCGAGTCCGATGGTAGTGGCAGGTACTGTATCTCGGTCCAGTCAATGAAGAAATCTTCCAAAGCCTGGGACTTGATCGTGGTGCGGGGCTCATAGAAGATGGTGTGGCCGGCTAGCTCGAGCGCCCACTTAGCGACCCGGCCAGAGGCATCCCGGCACCCAATGATCTCACCGAGAGGGGTCGTGCTGACCACGGTGATGACGTGCTCCTGGAAGTACTGCTTTAGCTTCTTAGCGGTGAAGTACATGCCGTAACACATCTTCTGGTAGTGCGGGTATTTCTGCTTCGAGGCGGATAACACCTCGCTCAGGTAGTAGACGGGACGCTGAGAGCTTGGACCCTGTCCTTCTCTGGTCGCTCGACACATCACCGTGCTGACCGACCGCGAGAGGTCAAAACGGATGAATAAATAGAGAGCAAATAAAAAGGAACATAACAATTACTCAAGACAAGGAGATGGCGGCACAAAAAAGACTAACGTAAAGAGGGGCATAAAAAGGACACAAGGCAGCATTATAGAAAAAATATCGAGAAGAGACTTACGTACAGCAAAAACTGGTAGAATATAAATAAGAAAAAAATACACCAGAACACTACAGGAACGAAGACAGATCGAGTATCTTCATAGTAGTAAATGATAACAGGGCAAGAAGCCTAACAATCGCAAAGACCCGAAAAAACTCGGAGAAAACGCGCGGGACAGCGCTGGGACCTCCGAGAGCGCAAAGGTAAGCCCGAGGAGATGACACATGCATTCGAGCTCAGGAACATTAGTGCGATGATGGGTATGATGGTGCTCATGATGTGGTATAACGGCTATAAGAGTGCACAATATTGGGGCGCTCGTACCACGCTGGACCTATGCATTAGAGAGAACCAAAAACGTACCCGACCCAATCCTGGTTCAATACTTATTCATCGAGTCAGGTTTCTGGTCCCACACACATTGCGAGCAGGCTTGCCTGTAGCGGCGGAGCGGAGGGAGAGGGGCGCGAGAGGAGGGCGGGAGCGGGGCAGAGAGAGAGATCAGTCCCGCCACTCACGATTTGTCTCTCACCACACACTTTTGCGGCTAGCAGGCTGGACCAGAGCCGCACACTTGAGAGTAGACAATTAATCACGTATAGCAGGTTTGAGAGAAGCGATATAATGACACTCTATATTCTAAAAATCAGCCACATGAGCAGGAGGCTGCGAGAGGTCTATACTCTATGGTATTAAGCTCGCTCACAGATTGCAGTGCCAACGCCCATAGATGGGTGAGGATATTTACAGGAGGCAAACCGAGGAGTACTGTTCGGTTCGGAGTACAACTAAGCACCAAATTTCTGCAACCGACAAATTCTGCCAACTGTACAGGAACTAGGGGAATGAGCTGCCATGCACGGTACAGTTCATAATGCCCTCAAACCAATCAAAACCGACAAGCACTTACCGCACTCCTTCAGTTTGCTAGATCTGACGTCGCATATAGCATATTAATACGAGCCGCAAACTTTTTCTAAGAACTGACACTGGTGCTACGGCTGAGTTGTGTGATATTTAGACGCTCTCTCTACAAGCACGAGTCTCGCTTCGAAGCTTAATATTTTTTAGCAAAGACGCTAATGTGATCCAGATGAGAGAGTAACAGAGGATAAAGCCGAAACAGAACATTCATGACATCATGCCACAGCGGGGAGACAGACGGAAGGAACCAATGAGAGGGAGTGAAGGCCGACGGAGAACGGTACACTTTTCTGAAGTAAACGAGGATGAAGGAGAGCTCGCGGAGTATCTACGCGGCGACGACACCACTGACAGGGTGATAGCGCTGAGAGCGCAGATCTCCAACGTTACTGATAATTTTTGATTCCTCCTATGGCTAGAGTCTTTTTGGTGATGCAATTGGACCTTAATTGGTCATTATTTCGTTCGACGACTTGGTATATAATTTATCGATTTGGTACACATACTGATCACACGCCAGCCTAGGTGTGCTCTAACTTCTTCTGTCAGTTGATCTGTATGGACTTTGGAGCGCCGTATATTGGTCCAGTCACAGCATCGTCGCGACCGAGGAGATGAGACATATATATCAAATGCGATGGACTCAAAAACGGAACATGCCAAACCTTAGAGAGCTTGGCGGGAGCACGCTATCATTTTTGGGACGCGAATAGTCCAAACTTGTCGCCACTCACTTTGACGAGGAAAATCGAAGGAGAATCAATCGGGAGGGTGGGACAACAGGGCGGTGCGGTCCTTCCCACCCCCCGCGGGACTGACGTTGGCTTCTCGCCTCCCACCGGTCGTTGAGCACCTCGTCTTCGCTGAATGCAACGCAAACCCTCAGCGCTATCTAACTCCTCCTAGGAGGAGAGTCTCACATTGCCAAAATATATCATCCCCGGAATGATACCACACCGAGATGCACAGTCAGACAACACGGTGAGAGCCCATCAGTCTTTACTAACATGTCGCGGTCCAACGGTACGAGCGTGACCCAAGACGATTGCACCATCGATGGGGCCTTTTTCCAGCATGTTGACCTAGATTGGGCTGCAGTTGATCTAGACGGGTGCTGGGTCCCAGCTTCACCACTTTCACAGTCTCTCACTTGAGCGCCGTCTCTGAATAGAATGACGGTCGTGTGGAGGTAGTCTATCCATTACTCAGGGCTCCTTACGGGAGCATAGATGGTGCATAGGGTACCGACTGCCTACGTGAGGTGGCTCATCTATGCGCCTTATCGATAGTAATCGCGTAATACAAGTGGTCCTCTGGCGATCGCTCGGAGACATTCGCGCTTCGGGCTACTGCACCTGAGCGTGAGCCGGTGTGTTGTCTAGCGCGAAATTCCGCGGAATTGTCTAGGATCAATCATCGATGAACAATGAGCTACTAGAGATTCACTTTGCTGGAGATCTCTGCTGTCATATTGTACGTGTGACGGTTTGATGGTGGGTTATTGATGGGCCAGTCCTTGCAGTACGACTGGAACTTTTTCCAGTCTTTCAGTGTTAGTGGGTATGTGGCTGAAGCGAATCGGTATTGATATTATGGCAGATCCGGAGAGGACAGGGCTGTCCAGACTTGTTAGGGTATCAATGTACAAGTTGACTCGTCTAGCGGGCGGAGCGTGTAGAACCACTAGCATATAGGGGACACACAGAACACACAGTTAATAAACTTGTAAACTTTTCTCTCGCATTCGTAGTGAATTATCTAGACCAGATTTTTGTAGCTATATCATTATCATGACAATGGATGCATATGGATCTATCCTACTAACACATGATCATGCTCTAAGCATGCAATGAAGTATAGTTGTCAAGCCGCGAAAGTCAATATGCATAGAAACTTGCACCTACTCTAGCAAGGACAATGGTAAATGGAGAAGGAGAGGTTTTCTGAGGTGAGAATTTAAGGTACGCTAAGTTTAGTGGAGCAGACGCAGGCAGGATTCGGGTTGTTCTCACTCGCTCTCGGACTGGTGCGATGCCTATAGGTGCAGTGCTGCACCTATATCGACTCACGTTGAGTATGTTGTACGTATTAAACTTCCACGAATTGGCGTACACATCGTGTTCTAGCGCTCAGAGTCTATCGTCATCGACCAGTATTTGTTGTTCACAGGCTCCCACACCAACGGAGAGCGTTAGACTAGCCATGAGTGCCACACAGGTTTCCCACCGACGAGAAGGATCACAGAAGCAAGCAACCTCACCGTGACACAACAACAGGAGTTCCACAAGAAGACCAGCAACCGCTGGCTGTATAACTTCAATATCACACAGTTCCGAACATTCGAGCTTCTCTAGTTGAATGTGTAGCATAATCGCTTTCACTCATTCATCTAGCGAGGATAATCGAATCTAACAGAGAATAACGCAAGACGAAATCATCCTATGCCTTTCTTATTATACTACACCATTCTCACTGATTCTACAAGCACTCCAACTATATGCCTTAGTGGCCCGGATGAAGGGAGCCGAGCTCTTCTCTCACAGTGACTAGCCTTAGTCGCTAATGACTAGGGAGAACCGACACGACGTGACGCACATCAGACGCGATGTCTCACACTAAGTCGAGTATTTAGAGATACTGAGACTCCTCAGCAACATAAAGCGCTCGCATTGCAGAAAGATAGTCTACTACCTATACTCAGCTTCTCAACTTCCGCTCACCCATATCACTGTGTACTATAGGGATGTAGGATAGCGAACCAAGACTAGGAGTGCGAAAGACGATAACGTCATGTGGAACTGTGAGCACACGCACGATCGTAACGATTCATAGTCGAGGTGTCAGTGAAAGGAATGCTGAGTAAATGGTGCCAGTCTCAAGAACACGGAGAGTCAATCGCAGATGGTGCGATCTACTTCTTCTACAGATACACAGGGATGTAGGGGAATCGAGGTGTATGTGATCGCACATGGACTACTCATCTCGATCTACAAGATGACAGAGACGGTGGGAGCGCCGTATATATAGCCATCGCACGACAAAGATGGCGCAAGGCGCGTGGTGGATGCAATCATACGACACCAACGCCAAGAGGAATAACCCACTGAAAACTACGACTAGGGAGAAAAAGGATGTTTGAGGTTAAACAAAAGAGGAAGAGAAATCAGAAAACCGGCGATCGTGTAAGAGACGCAGAGTAATAGTATAAATTGCAAGTGACAAATCAAGTTGAAGCAGTACATTAGAGGAAGATATTCGGAGGGACTGAATTAATGGGCAAACTCACACGACATTAAAAGTAGGATGTTTTGACACGAGCATGTACGTGAGGATTAGACATGATCAACCGTAATCCTCGAGTGTTGTGAAGGGCGGAACTTGATTTATCACAACACTTCGGTTGCAATAGCGGCTGCACAAACTCTTGTAAGGTTAATTAGCTACACTCGTGAAGTATATATGGTGTCGCTAATCAGAAAACGATCACAATTACCTCTGTTGTGTAATATACCCCGCACTATTTCTCTTTTCTGCGCTGTAGTACTCACGAGTGTATTATTCTCAGTGTAGACTTAACCGAAAAGTTATTCTGAAGTGTGCCAAACGAACTGAGTTCATATGCGATATGCAGATCGCTGGTTTGGGGAGTGAGCCAAGCCATTCGCGTCTTGTGGTTCTCATGTGGGGAAAAACATCCTATCCCCGACAAGACTCTCGTTTTAAATCCCCGAAAAAGTTACGAGAAAAGAGGAACACTAGAAGAGTAGGGATTGAGAGACAACCCCCTGAATCTGTCGGGTGAGCAGAGAGAATGATCGCGAGAGCTACGCGCTTAGAGATATGACGAGAATGCTAGGGGTATATTTGTGCAGTTTCGTCACTTTATGGATCGAGGCTAGAGATTATCTCATGACGTACAGGCTTAGAACGAGAGGAGGGTAGGCTATAGACTGGTCACAAAAAGCCTCATGGACCGAGTATGGCACTAAGGTGCAAGGTCACTCATAGTCGCCGGCACTTTGTGGGAGAAAACGTAGACTCTACGTGCACAGGCGGTCTTTGTGACCTACCGGTACTAACTGCTTGCTCACAGCAGTAAATGACAACATGGAAACGTGACGCTAGAGACTTCCCATGACAGCGAGACCACTGATTCCGCTAAACCTCAATTTATTATTCTAGCTCGGCTTTTGCGCGTTAAAGGTACTGCCAATTTGTAGTAACATCTCGCGCACTCAATAAAATTGAGATTGAAGTTACGTATAAGGCAAGATGTCTTATATGAGGCTCCTTAGAGATGTCTCGGAGACTTCAGAGTACACCTACAATCACACACTACTCACTTCGCAATGCACAAAATGGTTACAGTGAGCTTATACAAAGAAATTATATCATACCTATGTGAATACGCCTATGTGGTGGCAATGACGATGTATAATGCTTTGTTATGAATGAGTCCCAAATAACCACACTAGCGAAATTAGGGAACTCTGATTGAATACAACCGTACTGGTTCTTCTCAATCGCCTCCTTGTTCTTGCTAAAGCATTGGAAATACTATGGATGATTTTAAGTCACACCCAGTATCTGACTAAAACCGTTAAAATACATTCATCAGGAAAGATCTCAATATACGAGGCGCACTGGTTGAGAAGAGCGTCATGGCAGTCAGTATAGATTAAGTGGGTAAACAACACATGCTTCGTCCCTAATATGGGTGGGTCGAGAGGACATTTAAAATATTACACGCCTTCTTTGAGGAACATCGCAAATGCACAGATTGAGAATATGGGTTGCTGCGTAGAACATGTCACACTTACAACGTATAGGTCGTAGCTGTCTGCATCTATAAGAAAGGAGAATAATCGCACGTCCACTCTTCACTGCGAGACTGAGATAAATGGTTAATCCAAATAGCGAGCCTCTTATGCAGTCATTGAGGATGAATATATGATTTAAGCAAGCATTTATCTACAGCACTCAATTAAGAGGCAGATAATGGAAGGCTATATGACAGCAACACACATGGATTCATGTGATAATGTACTCACATGATAGAACCATTGGAGTATCAATGAAGTATTCGCTCAGTCACATAGAGGCGCGATATATGTTTTCAGAAGACACAAACCACTCGAAGTTCATCCTATTAGAGATCAAGGAGAAAATAAAGCTAACACACGACTACACATTCATTCCAGAACGACATATGAGATCCTATTAGCATTCAATTCTTCACGCACACAACTATTGGGAAGGCATAAGTTACAAAAAAATAGTACAAGTTTCCTGTACCGCTTAAAGAGGGTTGCACAGTAGAAGCGGTAAGCATGTCGCACCTGGAATGGCAGGGCAACGTATACTTTTACACGCGTGGTATGGGTGGAAGCCCCGCAGCTTCGTCATAGGCCGAAAGTGTCCTTAGGATACAGTTTCAGAATCGGTTTTAAAGTCGCGTCCAGTGTAAGAACGAGGCTGCACAGTAGAGACTCATCGCAAAAGTCGAGCACGTGGGCGGAACGGGGTATCGAGCCGTCATCGCACAGTGGCTGGTGGAATGGACGGTTGATGATAACATGCTCTGGTGGCCAGCAACATATTTTGGGAGCCAAAGCTTGAGTGACCATGGAGACATGTGCATTAGCAAACCCGGAACCCGTGCAAGAGACCTCATGGTTCTTGGAGAAGCGCCGCAACACGCCGTTGGTGGAGCCTAACGATCACAAACGCCATGGTTTCGATAGGGAAACGTGTCCCCTTGTGCCAAACGATAATCACTCCCTCCTCGTATTTTCTTCTACACGGACACGGAACAACTGGAGATTCGGCTGAACTTTGAAATTATTCAGGGTTCGTTTGACCTTTTTTATTCATTAATTGAGTTTTCTAGGCATTTAATGTCCATCATTCAAATCCGAACTACAAATACATGCTCCAGTGCACCAAAATGGCTAGAAAAAACATACATGTTTCCTTGGGTGCATGTTTAGGTCCCATGGAACTAGAATGGGCAATGATCCAACCGTCTCGCCGTCCTGGCCTATGGCCACAAACATTGCTGAACTCTGGTTATGTTCAAGATGCTCTATATAATCCATACACTCACCAGGCACAGATGACCAAATTCGAGAAACGTACGGAAAGGCTCGGCACCTTCATCATTGTTATCATGTAGTATTGATTTTGCACCAGAGTAACTTAAGTCAGAGTGCGCAGGCCTATATTCACAGCTATCGACGTATGGTCACATATCTGGAACATGGGCAAGATGTTCGCAATCCTTGTCGCTTGATTATGCGCGACTTACTACATGGCCCTTCCTGAGTGGCATATAGAGAGTGTCTATTGTGTAGTGATGAGTGCCTATGGCTCGTCCTATGAACTTGGCAGTTCCATATACAAGTCACTAGGAGTAGACTATCACAAAATTAAGTGGAGTGATCGGCTGAATGGTTAGGAACGGTTTGTAGTGCCTTGATCTGCACCATCAATAGTTTATTATACGCCCTGTATACCATAACTGCAAGATGGTATGTTGTCTCCTCTGAAGTACTTAACGGAGGCGACTAGATTCACACGCCATACCACTTCACTTATACTGTAATTGCTGACCGCAATCCTAACCTACATGTCTCCAGTGTATGCATAGAATATGGTGGTGCCACAATATTCGTAGAGCTCATGTACGTTTGATCATTGGTGCATGTTTAGGTTCGTTAAGGATGGAATGAATTATCGCAGAAACGCTTAGCTCGAGTTCAACAGATCAATGAACACATGGCAATATACGGTCTTGTGACAGCTGGTATGAGACTCTGATTCTATCTAGTAAAGCCTTCCACTACGCACATAAATATGGAACACAGTAATGGCATGGGTTGTGCCTTCAAGGATCCACAGATTGGAATGACGTAATGAGCATTCCTGATACGGAGATAATGAGCGTAGAGACCATAAAATATTAAGCTGCTCAAATTGCTTAGACGATGTCGACGACACACTATATCCTTATGTGACAATGGTGGACCATGGAGTGTGGTCCACTCTAAGGTAATTTAGCCTCTTGCTCTATATTAAATGTCAAAACGTAATTAGCAGTTAGGCTACACTCTGGGTGAGCATTGAGGAGCAGACTACGTCTCATGGTTATAAACAATTAGCAGTATTTGGTACTGTAAAATTTCACACCATCGGACATCACATCTCGGGTGATCCTGGCAGTCTCGATAAGCAAGGTGTGCGATGTTGGAGCAGGGAGGACATTGAGCGTGAGTGAGAAGTCCAGCGTCTCTCAGATAGTCCACTCTTTGAAGGAGCTCTGCCCAACGATGGGAGCATGTCACGGTCCCGGCGTCGCCTGAGATGCGTCTCAGTCCTACCAACTAACTCCACCGGTGGATAGAGCAGCGTAGCGAGTAAGAAGAGAGACGACTCAAGTAAGCCCTACTGCGGAATGAGATTGCGGACTAGTAGAGCCTCTTCCCACCATAAGAGCTCTCGAGACGACCGCAGCGAGCAGCTCTCTGCTCACAAACTTCCATACCATATGTATTATTAAACTACTGGCAAACGGTTAGGCTATCTTGTCTCAGTGAGAGCCAAGCTTTTGTGCATATCCGGTATTGGCTCATGTGGGTATAGTTGGGCAACATTGCAAGAGTATCTACGCACCCAGAAGTATCATAAATGATCACCATATGGAATACGGATAATACGACCACAAATAAAATGGCAAACGGATAATACGAACGACAACAATTTACAATTGCACAGATGAGTATAATATGATCTCACTACACTTACTTCTGGAGAGTATGAGAGTTATGAGATAAGTCGGCGCGAGACAACGTAATCAACTGCGCGGCCAAAGGCCCGGAAAACAACGGGGCAAGAGAAGAAGGAGAGAGATATGCCAATGACAACAAGCCTGAGGATTCGGGACTGGCTCCTACTTATCGCAGTCGATGGATTAACCACGCGTAGAGCAGAAAATACATAGGACCCCAGACTCACCAATTTCAGATCCTCATGACTCTATTGGCCTAACAGCCACTGAGTTCTCCACCGTCCATGCTCAGCACTCTGAGATTCGGAGCTCAGCCCACCCACGAGTAAAGTTCTCCTGAACATGATAGAGACCGAGTCTGTCTATCGCACCTCACACGAGGCTCATCATAGGCTATCTTGGGATCCTATCAGTGCATTATCTGTCTTCAGATCGAAGGATTGCCCTACGCAGCCATCTACGATCAACCAGGAGCGCCTTCCGTGCACTCCTTTCTTCCCGCGACCACTGAGGACAAGCCTTCGGCATGTCACCAATCGCTTCGCCGATGTTCGCGAGCAAGCGCGCAATCGCTCTGGCTAGTATTGTCAACCGAGGCAGTCGCTGACTTATAGAAGTCGACTTCGTCAAGCCGAGCGGGGATGCTCCACGCTGCTGGTCGCGTAGTGACGTGCTAAGAATGTCGTCGAGTGTCGGTGAAGTGGATCTTCAGTATAACGCCGGGCTTCGTCGCATCGCCATTTGCGTTGGTATGTGACGTCGTGCTTGCACAGAGCACTCAAGTAGCCCTCGTGTAGAGCTCGCTCGAGGTCGCGAGTGCGCCACGAGTATATCTAGTCATCGTAGCCGCTTGACTGAGGTGGCAATTCGTCGACGGGACATCACACTTAGAAGAATGGCTGAACGGATACTGGTTGTGGCACTGCCTGGTGATGTATACAGTTGTCAACCTAATAACCTCACCTAGCATACTCGGGAAGCATTGTGGATATGGTGGCCGGAACTGACGTTGGAACATGAAAAACAATTCTATGTGAGGGCACTGTAGTGAGAGGAACTGTGAAGTATTTCGAGTGGGCACGTTCATACAAGAGCCGGTGCTACACGTCAACACACATAAGATTTGGATAGGGTAGATGGCAACAGGGATTCCAATGTACTATATTGAGCATTTGTAATTGGCTAATGTGAGCAAAGTAAGGAAAACAAGGCTCAAACAATCCTTATTGCGCACGAGTACAGAAGGGTCTGACACCGTGGTGGCTCACTTCTTTTGAGAACAATGAATCTGCTTATGACTAGGCAATGAACAAAACCATCCGATCCCCTTGTTGAAGGTGCGGCCCGCTGCCGGGCAAGCTCCGACTCTGGCGTCCCTACGCGCGCTCTGCTCGCCGTTGAGGCAAAGTTACAATGGAAACGGTTAATAATTCTTAATAATTTTCTTACATATTCAGGATAATTTAAAATGCCAAATGCGGCAAGGCCCAGAACACTCACAACCTACATATGCATACAATTATAATAAAATATAAGCTAAAAGGCTGAGCTGGCGGCCATCTGACGATGGTCTTCTCGGACTCCATGATCAGCATAGCACCCTTGCGGCCGTTCACTCCAAGTGTCCCAACCCGCCTCCGCCTACGGAGCTGCTGGCGCTGGGAGGCTCTTGGGGCTGCTGGGCCTCTTCCATAAGAGCTTGATAGCATGCAATCACGCGCATGACAACTCCGTGGAACTGCTCCATTTCCATGCCTCTGGCCTGGTAGAAAATTCCGTCAATCACCTGCATCCTCTAGATATCACATTGGCGATGTTCTACTTCGTCGGGGACGTCACCTCCACCAAGGATGCACTCGAGCCTGGACACCACATCATCGGGATCGAGGTTGACACGGCGGCCGCGGGCAATGATGAAGCCGCAGGCTGCCTTTGTCTAGACTGAATCGTAGAGGCCCTCTGCCCATTCTTGCGGGGCATCAGGCTCTCGATGAGCACTGGTGACGGCGGCTCTTCGGGTGGGTCATCGATCATGCTGCCGAGCATCTCTGGATCTTTTGCATGGTGGATGGCAAACTGCTCATCACACCTCCTCTGCAATATGTCGATTGTGCTCCCAAGGACCGTGACGCCGATATCGCTGCCGATGGGCCATGGTGCCTGCACCGGCCGATGAAGCTCTTGCTCTCTGCTCTGGCTCTTTCTCCTCGCCGAAGATGTAACGCAGGTAGGCATCGACGTCGAAGCTTTGGTCGTTGCCTGGCATGCTTGGAATAACTAATGGTAGATGGGTGAGGACTAGATCTTCGCGGAGTGTCATGGCGGTGCGTTGCCGCCTGGGTTATATGCAGCAAGCTGTTAGCTGGTGGCGGGAAACCGGTGAGGGAATAGGCGTGGGTTTTACAATTCACCCATGTGGAGCGCGGGAAGCATTCGCTGGAGTGCGGGAAGACTAAGTGGAGCACAGACAAAACCCAAATACCGTATCCGGGCCATGTATTATTTATCACACAAGTGTTAACATAAGGAAATGCATGTGTAACTTACTAATCATCGCACACAAGTACTCGTAGACGCATCGTGTGCGATACTACTAGCCACCGCAAGCAAGTAGTTTGCATTTTTCAAAGTTTTTTGTACACACAGAATCACACACGAACTAACTGTATTAACCGTATGCGTTGTAAATTCTCATCGCAAACAGTTCATCTGAGTCAGCTGTTTGCCACGTATCACACACATCTTGTTAAGTTGAACCGTTCTGTTGCATTTGCTAATCGAAAACAGTTCATCCGAGTGAATCATATGCCCTATATCACACACACCTTGATCTGGCTAACCATTTATGTTGCACTCCCTAATAGCAAATGGTTCATCGGAGTGAACTGTATGCCATATATCGCATACACATTGATATGGCTACCCATTTCTATTGTTCTGCCTCATCGCAAACAATTCGAACGGGTTAGCCGTGTGCCCTACATCGCACACGCAACTAAAATCTAAACCGTGTTTGATGCATCCTCCATCGCAAACGTTTTGCACCTTTTTTGACGGTTATTTTACACCACCGTTTGTGATTATGGCATCGCACATAGTTTCGTCAAAGCGTCTCTAATCGTAGTGTCGCGTTAGCAGTATCCTGCAGTAGTGTAGGTTCAACTTTAATTTTTTCACCAGGTTTAGGTGTTCTAATGTAGCTTTTTTAACCACACACTACTATATGATGGTCCAAATGCAACACTACAATCAGAGACCCTTCGACGAAACTGTGTGCGATGCTATAATCGCAAACGGTGGTGTAAAAAACCGTCAAAAAAGTGCAAAACGTTTGTGATGACAGATGCATCAAACACAGTTCAGAATTTAGTTGTGTGTGCAATGCAGAGCATATGGTTCAACTCAATTAACTGTTTGGGATGAGGAGGCACAAAAGAAACGGGCAGCCAGATGAAGGCGTGTGCGATATACAACATACGGTTCACTGGGATTAACTGTGTGTGATTAGGAAACACAATGGAAACGGTTCAACTAAACAAGATGTGTGTGATACGCGGCAAACAGGTCTGTAATATGAAATGTGTGCGAAGACCAATAATAACACAGACGATTACTGCTAATAAGCTGTCGGTGGTACAAAAATAGGGGCACATCTTTGTACCCCTTTCCCTATGCACGGGCAGTCAGAGCCGCGCCCACGGCCACACAAGCAGAACGAGGGAGGTGAGCCAAGGTAAGATCGAAGCCCAAGACAATCAAAGCAACGCCAAGGCCAAGACCACAAAGAGCAGAGGGACGAAGCAAGTTCCCCCGGCAAGACCCTTGCCGGGTGGCCTCAGCGGCCCCGGCAAGACTCTTGCCGGGACAGCTCGCCCCGCACCAACAGAGCGAGCCACCCTTGAGCCCACGGCCCCCAGTGCCATCATCAGCGTGGGGCCAGGACTCGGGAAGGCACCCCTGTGGTGGCATATAGATCTTTGTGAAGACATATTCAAGATCAGATCAGAAGACGATGAATTCTCGGCAAGATCCTTGCAAGGAAGGCCACCAGACCGCAAGATCCTTTGCCAGACTGTAAGTGCATCTAGTGCCACCCCTAGTTGGTTTTGGAGTATTGACGACAAACCTAGTTGAGGGACTAATGTGTTTGTGAGAATTGCAGGAAAACACAGGTAGAAGTCCCTCATTGATTCGGTTTTACTACCAGAGATGACCCCTAAAAATGTACGAAGACATTGAAGACAATGGTGGTTTATGAAGATATTCATATTGAAGACAATGACATGAGAAGACTCCCTATGAAGCTTTTGGAACTCGAAGACCTAGATCCTTCGTAGTTTTATTTCATTCATGTTGTGTCATAGGAACCACCGTACTGTTAAGTGGGGTCAAAGAGAACCAGTCAGAATGACTGAAGTGATGCCTAATTCAAATCCTATGTCTTCGAGCGAAGACTTTGAGAGAAAATCTTGTCCAGAGTCAGACAAGTCAGCTTTACTTGTAGCCCAAGTAAAGTTGTCGTGTGAGTTCAAAATTCGACCGTTGGTACACGTGTCAGTTCCTTAGTGACCCAGGGTCATTTCGGACAGATCAGGTCGGGTTGCCAAGTGGCTATAAATAGTCCACCCCCACAACCATAAATGGTTGGCTGCTCAGATTTCAGTGCACGGCTTTTGTCGTTTGAGAGCAACCCACCTCGAAGCCTTTGAAAGAAAAATTCCCAGTGAGGAGAAAAGCCCTAACCACCCAGAGCCAGAGTAAATTGGGCATCACTTAAGTCTTCGTGCTGTGTGATTCTGAAGACTTATTACACTTGAGGACTGTGCATCCTCCAGACGGTTAGGCGTCGCGTTCAGAGCATCCAAGAGAAATTGTGGATTGCCAAGTGAACGAAGTCTGTGAAGGTTTGGGAGTCTACCTTGAAGACTTACCTGAGTGATTGGGCGAGGTCTGTGTGACCTTAGCTCAAGGAGAAAACGGTGAGGACTGGGTGTCTTGGACTAAGTGTCCTTGACTGGGTGTCCGGGACTGTGTGTCCTTTGGTTTAAATACCTAGCCGCTCCAACCAGACGTACAGTTGTCACAGCAACTGGAACTGGTCAAACAAATCATTGTCTTCAACGCATCGCTGGTTTCATCTTCACTTCCTCTCACTTACAGTTATTCATTGTGAAGCCATTGCATGCTTGCTTTATCTTTTGTCTTCACAACATGAATGTATGATCTGTTTGGCTTCATAACTTCTTCCTACCTGATCCTTATTACACTGAAGCTTTTGTCACTGCGCTTTCACTTTATTGAATACTTGACCATGGCTTGCCTAGTGTAATCTAACTTCCGCTGTATAGTAATAGGCATAATCTTCACTGTTTGTCTTCATAACTCTCACGTTTTGAAGACTTTCATAAAAATCGCCTATTCACCCCCCCTCTAGTCGATATAACGCACTTTCAATTGGTATCAGAGCAAGGTGCTCCCTTGTTCTGTGTGATTCGGTTTAACCACCTGGAGTTTTAGCTATGTCGACTGCAGGGATAATCAAAGTCTCCGCTGCTTGCCCCGTCTTCGATGGAACTGAATATCCCTACTGGAAGAATAAGATGCGCATGCATCTTGAAGCCATTGACGTCGACCTATGGTATGTCGTCGAGAACGGCGTTCCCAAGGCTGGAGAAGGTGTCACTGCTGCTGATGTCAAGAAGTTCACTCAACTGGACTCCTGCCAAGAATATCATATGTGGTCATCTGACCAAAGGACAGTATGGCCGTGTGAGTGCTTTGAAGACATCCAAGCTAGTCTGGGACTGGCTCTCAAAGGTCAATGAAGGCATCTCAACCCAGAGAGATCAAAGAATCAGTGTTCTTCGCAACCTCTTCAACCGCTTCAAGCGAAATGACAATGAGAATGTCCAGCACACATTTGACCGGCTCACTGACATCACAAATGAGCTTCAAGCCCTCGGCGCCACTGAGATCACCAAACATGAAATCGTCAAGACGCTGCTGAGATCACTTGATAGTTCGTTTGACATCCTGGCCCTGATGATTCAAGAACGTCCTGATTTCAAGACACTCGATCCGTCTGACATACTTGAGAGGCTCAACACACATGAGTTTCAGCTTTCTGAGAAAAGAGATATCTACGGCCAAACTATTCGCGAACTCGTGCCTTGAAGGCAAAAGCTGTCTCCTCATCTGAAGAAGAATCTGACTGCAGTTCTGATGATCCTGAAGACATTGGAAGAGAACTTGCAATGCTAGTGAAGAAGTTTCAAAAATTCACCAAGAAGAAAGGCTTCAGAAAATCTTCACGATCAAGCTCAAGGAATGATGAAGCTTCTGCTCATGACTACAAGAAGAAAACATGTCACAAGTGCAAGAAAACTGGGCACTTCATCTCTGAGTGTCCACAGTGGGACAATGAGAATAGAAGGAAGAAGAAGAGCAAGGAATATGACTCTGACGACAAGAAGAAGAAGAAATACTCAAAGTCTTCTTCCAAAACTTCATCAAGGTCTTCATCACACAAGAAGAGCTCATCTGGCAAGGCACGTGCGTTTGTTGGAAAGGAGATGGATTCAGAGGAGGAGTCCGCATTTGAGGAGGCAGAGGTGGAGTCTTAGGAGGAGTCTGATTCTGGCATTGCGAGTCTGGCTACAGCATACGTCGCCAAGTCCATCTTCAATACTGAAGACAATGACTGCATCACCGACACCGACGCAAATGACAAGAACGACTCCACTCCTACCTACTGCTTCATGGCACGCGGTGCCAAGGTAAACACACGCACAACTCGCTATGAAACATCTAGTGACGATGACTCTGAATGTGATTCAAAACCTAGCTACAAAACACTTGCTAAAATTGCAACTGAACAACAGAAAGCTATGGAACATATTCAAAAATTGTTAGACAGAAGCGATGATCTGTTGGGTGCTGAAATGACTCGATCTGAATCCTTAATTGAAGACATAAAAAACCTTCACGTTAAGTATCAGGAACTTGAAGATCGTCATGATACTCTCTCAACAACTCATGAAAAGCTTTCCTATGATTATCTTCAAAGGAAGCAAGAACTTGAGAAATTGAGGGTGGCTCATGAAGATCTTCAAAAGGAAAACGAGTCACTTCGCGCTGAACAGATCAGTCCCGCTCAGGAAGGATTTGAACCACCATGTCTTAAATGCATTGAGCGTGATAATGCTGCTTCTGTTGCTGAATGTTCCACTGCTACTACTGTTTCAATATCTTCAACTGTGTGATGTGGTAACTAAACCCCTCTGCTGAGATACCACTGCTATTGCTGATGAGAATGCTAGTTGAAGACATTGCTTGAAACAGGATGGACAAAAGTCTTAAAGGGCATCAGACATTTATGTGATGTCCTTAGAAGCAGATTCTGAACCGAAACCCTAGGGAAAGAGGTGTTGGTTCGTGAGGAAAATTAATGCAGATGGGTCTTACTGGAAACCTGAGCAGTACCCCAAAACCACATTGGGTTGCTGCAAAGGAATCCTCAGCAGATCCATTCCAATCTGCTGCTTCACTTTGCTAACCCCATTATCATTTGATGAATCCTTTGATGCCAAACTAATAAACTGTAAGAATCAGAATTGGTGAAGTGTTTGCCAGGTACATTGGTACTAACTGCAGGAATGGACCGCCTATGAAGAAGATCTGGGTTCCGAAAATGTCTGGAAAATCTTCCTGTGAATGTCTTCATGACACCTCACTTGAAGAAGACAAACCTCAGACCAAAGGCTTCATATGGTCCAAATGCTTCATACAAACAGGGACTCACCTGAGTCGCACTAACGCAAATGTTTTGCAGGGGAACCATACTCAGGCATATGAATATGAGAGTGGTTCATCGAACCGTCATGTTCATATGACCAAAAATTATTCTGCTTATTCCTATGAGTATTATTGTCCACCTGCTAGACTGTTTGCTAAGGTTTCAAAGCCAAAATTCTCAGATGCTGCACTTAGACTTATAGCTTCTAAGCCACCCTTGAAGATGTGGGTGGTTAAGAAAGCTTAACTCTCCTTTGCAGGGAAAGGTCTCCAGCACAAAAACAAAATCTTCTGATGCTATTGCTGGGGACCATAAAAATCTTGTGGGGCGCAAGATAAAATGCCCAAATGGCATCATTATGTACTTCGTTCCTGAATCGCATGCTACTCTCCCTATAGTCCTAATCTGGATCTAAGTTTTCATAACCCACTGGTTCGTCAAATGTTTATGCTTCACAATTACCTCTTCGTGAAGCCTATCCCCCTAACTGCACTGTAGGGTACGACACCAGCGACTTCAAAGTCTTCAGAATGGATTATTGACAGTGGGTGTACAAATCACATGACTGGCAAAAGAAGCCTTCTTATGGACTCAACATTACGTCCATCCGACAAGAGCCACATCACATTTGCTGACACTGGTAAAAGTAAGGTATTGGGTCTAGGTAGAGTTGCAATCTCAAAGGATCAACACATGGATAAAGTCATGCTTGTTGAATCCCTTGGCTTCAACTTAATGTCTGTCTCAATGCTTTGCGATTTGAATATGATTGTAATGTTTGGAAAATATCGTTGCCTGGTGCTAATGGAATCTGACAAATCTCTAGTGTTTGAAGGGTATCGGAAAGGTGATTTGTACGTGGTAGATTTCTCAGCAGGACCACAACTTGCAGTATGTCTTCTTGCAAAAGCTTCAGAATGCTGGCTTTGGCATCGAAGGCTTGGGCATGCTGGCATGAGGAACCTCCACACCCTTGCGAAGAAAAAGCACGTCATAGGCATCGAGGCGTCAAGTTCAAGAAAGATCACTTATGCGGTGCCTGTGAAGCAGGGAAGATGACAAGGGCAAAACATCCTTCGAAGACAATCATGACTACTACACAACCCTTCGAACTGCTTCACATGGATCTTTTCGGTCCCACTCACTACTCAACTTTTACTACTTCTGCATGCCTCTATGGCTTCGTAATTGTTGATGATTATTCTAGATATACTTGGGTGCACATAATCCTTTACAAGACTGAAGTGCAGGATGTCTTCAGACGCTTCGCAAATCGAGCTATGAACAATTTTGGCGCCAAGATAAAGCACATCAGAAGTGACAATGGCACTGAATTCAAGAACACTGGCCTTGATACATATCTGGACACCTTGGGCATCACACATGAATTCTCAGCTCCATACACGCCACAGCAGAATGGCGTCGTCGAACGCAAGAACAGAACACTCATTGAGATGGCCAGAACAATGCTAGATGAATACAAGACTCCAAGAAAATTCTGGACTGAAGCCATTGATACTGCATGCCATACAATCAATCGTGTTTATCTTCACAAGCTTCTGAACAAGACATCTTATGAACTCCTAACTGGCAAGAAGCCAAATGTCAGTTACTTCAGAGTATTTGGCGCAAAATGCTGGATCAAGGACCCACACCACACCTCAAAGTTTGCACCAAAAGCACATGAGGGCTTCATGCTTGGATATGGAAAGGATTCGCACTCCTACAGAGTCTTCAATCTCTTCCACTACAAAGTGGTTGAAACAGTGGATGTGCGGTTTGATGAAACCAATGGATCACAAAGAGAGCAATTGCCAAATGTGCTAGATGAAGTTCCAGCAAATGAATCAATCAAGCTTATGGGAACTGGAGAAATTGTACCTTCTGAAGCTCAACCTGAAGAAGAACTTATCATCTCAGCACCTGATCCACATGAAGACAATGCTCAGCCTGAAGATATACCTTCAAATGACCACATAGATCAGCAAGAGCAAAGTCTTCGCCCCACACACCCTCGTGTTGCAAATGAAGTACAAATTGACAAAATACTGGACAGCATCAATGCACCTGGTCCACTCACTCGTTCAAGGGCAACTCAGCTAACAAACTTCTGTGGGCATTTCGCATTCGTCTCAATATCAGAACCCAAGAAAGTTGAAGAAGCCTTCATGGAACCTGAATGGATTCAAGCTATGCAAGAAGAGCTTCAACAGTTTGAGCTGAATAATGTATGGGAACTGGTTAAGCGTCCTGATCCACGGAAGCACAACATAATAGGCACCAAATGGATATACCGCAACAAGCAAGATGAGCATGGTCAAGTTGTCAGAAACAAAGCTCGTCTCGTTGCTCAAGGATATACTCAAGTGGAGGGCATTGACTTCGATGAAACATTTGCTCCTGTGGCTAGGCTTGAAGCCATACGCATACTGCTGGCCTATGCAAATCATCATAACATAACATACTTCTATATCAATGGATGTGAAAAGTGCCTTTCTCAATGGCAAGATTGAAGAAGAAGTGTATGTTGCACAACCACCTGGCTTTGAAAATCCAAAACATCCTGATATGGTATACAAGCTCAACAAGGCACTGTATGGCCTCAAACAAGCCCCTAGGGCCTGGTATGATACACTCAAGTACTTTCTGAAGAGCAAAGGCTTCATACCTGGTTCCCTGGATCCCACTCTTTTCACGAAGACATATGATGGTGAACTGTTTGTGTGCCAAATATATGTGGATGACATTATCTTCGGCTGCACCAATCAGAAGTATAGTGAAGAGTTTGGATATATGATGCAAGAGCAATATCAGATGTCCATGATGGGGGAGCTGAAGTTCTTCCTCGGTCTTCAAATACGGCAACAACGCAACGGCATCTTCATATCTCAAGAGAAATATCTTAAAGAGTGCCTGAAGAAGTTCGGTATGCAAGACTGCAAAGGCTTCACAACACCAATGCCAGCCAAGCATCATCTGGGTCCCGACGACAATGGTAAAGAGTTCGATCAAAAGGTATACCGCTCCATGATTGGGTCTTTGCTTTATTTATGTGCATCTAGGCCAGATATCATGCTTAGTGTTTGCATGTGTGCTCGATTTCAAGCGGCACCAAAGGAGTCGCATCACTTAGCTGTGAAGCGAATTCTTCGATATTTGGCTCACACCCCAACTCTAGGATTATGGTATCCAAAGGGCTCAGAGTTTGATCTGGTTGGATTTTCGGATGCTGATTATGCTGGTGACAAAGTTGATCGCAAATCTACATCAGGCACATGTCATTTTCTGGGACGATCACTTGTATGTTGGTCTTCAAAGAAGCAGAACTGTGTATCTCTCCACTGCTGAATCTGAATACATTGCTGCTGGATCTTGCTGCGCTCAGCTTCTGTGGATGAAGCAAACACTCAAGGATTATGGCATTCATCTGAAGCAAGTGCCACTTTACTGCGACAACGAAAGCGCCATCAAGATTGCCAACAACCCAGTTCAGCACTCGAAGACAAAGCACATTGAAATTCGTCATCACTTTCTCAGAGATCATGTTGTGAAGGAAGACATTGATATCATACACGTCAACACTGAAGAGCAATTGGCAGATATCTTCACCAAGCCCTTGGATGAGAAGAGATTTTGCAAGTTACGGTGTGAGCTAAATATCTTGGAATCCTCAAATGTCCTGTGATCAGGCACACATCCTAACACTTATGCATATTGATGACTTAGATGTGCAACACACGAAGTAGCGTATATCTTCAATCAATGAAGACATACATTCTAAGTGTGAATACATTAATGTGGAATTTGACTTCGGAGCGCCACGATAATTGTGCGCCGTGTCTGGGTCTAATACTTCCTATACGGTGGGTAACGCCACCACCAAACGTTCTATTTTGAGAAGTATTTCACTCATGGCGTTACCTCGCAATGTCTTCACATTTGGTTTGGCTTCATTCTCAATATGTCTTCATGATTATCTTCACCCGCGTTGATTATATGGATACATATGTACTGATGTTCTGTCCTCTACAGCATTCACTTATAGCTATGTCTTCTTGGTTGAATCTTTTGAACTAAGTGAATGTGATCGGACCCTAACCTCTCTATGCTTTCTATCTCAAACTCTATCTCTCCAAGTCATATGCATTCTGTTGAAACTGTCAAATGTCTTCACTGTGTCCTTGTCAGCTGAAGACATAGTGACAACCATAAAAGTCCGTTTTTAATGCTCATTCCTCCACATAAGATCCGGAGAAGAAGGAACGACCGCCCGACAATTTAGGCGTGCGTGGGACATGGAACAAATCCCAATCTTCCTCTAACTGGCCACGCGTGCCTCAAATGCGAACCGCCAGGGGTACCTGCGTAATAGCGCAGTGCCGCCTCTATCCCTATAAATACACGATTCACTGCGGTCATTATCTCCTTCTTCCACCCTCGCACGAACCCTAGCGCCACCGCTAGCACTCGACGACGCCGGCGACGAAGCGCTTCACTGCCGCAACCTCTCCGACGCCGTTTTCACGCCGACAGCGGACATCGCTCTCTCCGCCGTCGCCGTAGGTGTCTTCCGTCGCCAAGTTAGGGCACGGAGGATCGAACTGCTCGGCCTCAAATCTCACTTCGTCTAGCAGTTCCAAGTGTGGTAAATAAAACCTCTTTTTACAGCTTCTTTTGATCCTACAGTTCAGTCACTTTCTGCCATAAGAAGTTTCTCTTCACACCAGTTAAATCTCTCGCTGCATCTCATAACATGCCTAGTATATTCACTTGTACTTCATAAAGTAGTTAGATTCCTCACTTGTACTGATCTATGGGTTCGTACAAATCTGGAACCAACTTCTTATATACAAGTGAATGTCTTCGCATAATGAGGTCAATGTCTTCTAAACCGATTTATCTTCAAAATCTTCTGAGAATGCATATGACCTCTTCCCCTTCCCTCGCACCTTAATGCTGTCACAGGTACATGTCCGTGGGAGAATCCTTTGGTTCTCATAGTCTGCATTCATTTGCAGAGTACTTGCAGCATCACATCAACTCGCCTGAAGCCAGTTCTTGCAAAAGGAAGCCTTTGAAGCCTTTGAACATCTTGAAGCCTTCCAAGTTATTCATGGCTTCAGAAACAGCAGCAAGGAAGGGAGGCAGACAGCGACGTGGTGAAACGTCCAAAGATCTGCCTGATGAATTGGCAGAGATGTACAAAACTGATCCTGAAGAAAGCTATGGTCAGCGCAAGACACGAATCCAATGGATTCGAAGATATTGGGCAGAGCAATGGTTCCACTACCGCTTCGTCACTCAGGAATATGCGGAGAAGTGCGCCATCAAGAGACCGTGGGGAGATGTATTATACAAAAATCTCGTACCCAGGTCCAGAGACGAAGCCATTGCTCAAGGCTTCTATCCATGCATGGTGAGAGGACCACAGCCAGCTGAGGCACATCCGTCATCACTTCTCTGGTGCCGCGATGATAATCTCTTCAAGCGCAACTTTCAGTTTGCACAACAGTCAGCGAAGATAAACAAGAAGAAATTTGGGCTTGACTTCAACCCTGGTCCCTCCTCACCAAGGGCAGATGGCACACGCAACGCCGATCCCAATATCATCGGGCCGTATGCCAATCTTGCAGGCCTCATCACTCGCATCCTAGTCCAAGGGACTGCTGTGAATGACCCTCCAGCAGATACTGAGTCAGATGACGCCCCTGCTGCTCTGAAGCCAAAGCAGAAGAAGCCAAAAGCTCCAAAAGCTTCAAAGCCAGCCGCTTCTCCCAAGATCGCAAGAGTGAAGCCTTTAGCAACTGCACCTCCTGAAGCCAGTGTGCAGTCAGAAGGCTTATCACGAGTGTCCAAGCCCCAAAGAAGCCAAGAAGCCTCAGCCACACACAGGCAAAGAGCTCACAGCTGCTGACATTCTGCGCTGCGAAGCCATTGATCTCTCAAGCGATGAAGATCTTGGAGATGATGCTCTTGAGCAGCTCATCAAGAGCAAGGAGGAGGCTGAAATCTTCAACAATCTGCCTCTGTTTGATGTCGCCATCATCCACAACTTCATCGATGAATGGTTTGACACACCAGACATAAGCTTCAATGATCTGCAGCTACCCATAGGCCTCAGCGTTGCCTTTCAAGGTGCAATCGCTTCAGAACTTGCAATAGCCCAGCGAATTGTAGAACTGAAGCAGAAAATTGATCATGAAAAGGCTCAGTTCAAGAAGCACGTGGCCAAGCTCAGTGTGCAAGAAGTGAAAAACTTCAAGATCATGTTGCACGAGCTGAAAGAAAACTTCCTGAAGACGCGTGCCGAAGCTCAAGGCTCGCGAGAACGCATGAAGACTTTGGCTGATCGCTGCGTGCAAGCCTACAATGAGGCAGAAAAGCGCAAGGCACTTGGGCGTCCCGGCATTGACCCCAGGATGGCCGCGAAGAAGAAAAAGAAGGCGGCTGTGCCCGAACCTGAAGCGCCAAGGTCAGAACCTGATGCTCCGATTGTCTTCCCCGCTGCAACGACTGGCTCGAAGCCAAAGAGTCGATCAACCGCCTCACAGCACAAGAAGACACGGACTGCAGAGGCTAAAGCTAAGAAGAGAAAACATTCTGAAGCCTCTCCTTCTGAACCCATTATCAAGAAGCGCAAGACCAAGAAATCTCGGGCTGCTCCCACAGAGCCCCTGATAGTTGAACCACTCTGCGTCCGCTATCCTGACGCAGATCGTCAGTTGACAGTGCATGAGCCTGCTTACATAGAGGCTCCGCACGCTGAAGACATTCCAGCAGCCAACCCCAATGCTGCTGAAGACATTGGTCCCCAAGACAATGTGCAAGGTGATGCAGCCCTTCCTCAGCTTGAGACAAGCGAACAGATCAGTATTGGTCGTCCATTGACGCCAATCACACAAAATGCGTCGTGGGCAGATCGCCCACAGGAGGAAGATGAGCCCCAACCCACTGCAACTCCACCAGCGCCTACACTCCATAGGCTTCGCAAAGGGCCAAGGGCTCAGGCTGCTGAAGACATTCCGGCTGCATCAGCCGAAGAGCAAGCAGAAATACCACAAGCTCCAACTCCCCCGCACCAACAAGAAGCAGTTCTCAAGGAGAACGTGCCTGAAGCTGAAAATGTTGAGGCTGCCACAAACAACGCCGAAGCAAATGTGGAGCCCTCCCCAACAACAGCTTCAGAAGACACCGAAGCTACTGCTCCTGAACATTCTGTGCCTGAGTCTGCTGCCGGACCACAATTCAACTATCATATTGCGCACAGGCCCCAGGTCCAGAAGCCGATCCCACGACTACCAAGGTTCCCAGGTCCTGCATCAGCTCCTGGTTCCTTCAACATCAACGGCTTCAGGGCAGATAACACGTTTTTCGACCGCTCCAAGAACCCTTATTCAAGGGAACGGATTGTATCAGATAGGTTCTGGAGCCATCAACAGCGCAGCTATTATTCATGCATCCTCTACAACCAAGGCCGCATCTTTCCTCACAAGCGCCTTGAGGTTGAAGCTGTTGCTGGTCTGCCTGGTCTGGAAGAAGCACTGGATTGCTTCAAGCAAGTGGGTTTGCTGCCATTTATCACTGACGAAGAGCACTGGAACGAAGAGCTTCTGCTCCAGTTCTATGCCACTTTGCATATCAAAGGCTATAACAGAGATCCGAAGACATGGATCCTGGAGTGGATGACAGGCAATATCCATCATGAAGCCAATGCTTTCGACCTAATTGAGCTTACCGGCCTTCCCACTCCTGGCGAATTCTTTGAAGAAGGGTGCCAACTCCATGCTGAAGCCATTGAGAGCATATTTCAGCGTCCTGAGCCAGATATGAGTCAGATGCTCTCAATGATGAAGCCATTTCCTCCAAATGCACCCTATCCAACTAGGTTCTTCGTTGAAGACTTAGAGTACCTGCCCAGAACAATATATCACATCATAAGGCGGACTCTCTGGCCAGTCAAGGGACACTCTCGATATGCAACGATTGATGGTGCAATGAAGACTCTCATCTTCTGCATTCTTCATGGCAAATGCTTCAATGCACAGGATCTCTTCATCCGTCAATTTGCAGCATCTGCTTCAGAACTGTTTGGATTAAAGTTTTATGCTCCTTGGGTTATGAGGCTGATCAAGCTTCACTCTGCAATCTCCTATCAACCCTCAGCCCGCAATCATAGGATATTTTTGCCAGATGTGGACACATCTGCTGAAGCAATATATCCAGAGCCGGCCAAGCAACCACTAAGTCTTCAGAATGCAGAACACCAGAGCTTCACTCAAAATATTGAAGGTGTTGAAGCTCTCTCCCGAGTGTATCCAATGGCTGGCACCACACGTGCCCCTGCATCAACTGAAGCCACCAACAGCACAGCTGCAAAGAGACCCAAGAAGCGCGCTCGTGCACTCAATGACAGAGAGCTTCTTGTGGCTCTTCACCAAAAGCAAGATAGGCATCACGACTGGCTCAAGAGGCAGATGAGAAGCATCATGCAAGACGTCAATCGCCATCAGAAATTGCAACCAAGAATGCATTTGTCACACACGAGACCTGTCGCCGCACTTGGAAGGGCCTCACCATGATGTGCCCTGAAGCTGAACTGCATGAGGATGGCTTCACAGAGCACTTCAAATTTGACTCCACGCCTCCAAGAAGAGCGGTGATGCGCAGCACACCATCACTTGAAGAGTCAGAGTTCTCTTCTTCTGCTGCCACCGTGTCTGCCCGGATTATTGAAGAAGAAGACGACGCGACATCATCTCCACCTGCTTCAACGCGCGTCGAATCTGCACCAAGCTCGTCTGCACCACCGCCAAACAACTCCACCGACCCTGCTGCGCCTGGGAACGCGTAGAAACCTCTATGTCTTCAAACCTTTTTGGTCATCACTGACAAAAGGGGGAGAAGCATATGATTATAGTCTTCAAGCGGGTCACTTTGGGCGGGTGCCATATATTTTGCTACATTTTGCTTCGTGCTTACAACTCCCGTTTTTGCTACATTTGCTTCTTTGAGTTGTAACACTTAGCCTTGATGGCCGTCTGCTACCTGTTTGTCACTCCGTTATGCGAAGATAAATTCCGCATGTGCGACGATAAATTCCGCACTCATCTCTTACTGCAGACGTCCATTTTCCATTATGCATGTCATTATCTTCATATACTTTCACATGCATAGTGGATTGTCATCATAAGTTGAAGTGGATCTCCACAAGTACAACCTGCCATGTGCATTTGCATTCAAAAGCAAATTACTTATATGCACATCTTCAGGGGGAGCCCTTGCAACTTATGAAGACATTCCTTATCCTTTACAATTTCACAGATTATATTCCCCGTTGAAAACTTCAACTAGTTTGTCATCAATCACCAAAAAGGGGGAGATTGTAAGTGCATCTAGTGCCACCCCTAGTTGGTTTTGGAGTATTGACGACAAACCTAGTTGAGGGACTAATGTGTTTGTGAGAATTGCAGGAAAACACAGGTAGAAGTCCCTCATTGATTCGGTTTTACTACCAGAGATGACCCCTAAAAATGTACGAAGACATTGAAGACAATGGTGGTTTATGAAGATATTCATATTGAAGACAATGACATGAGAAGACTCCCTATGAAGCTTTGAAACTCGAAGACCTAGATCCTTCATAGTTTTATTTCATTCATGTTGTGTCATAGGAACCACCGTACTGTTAAGTGGGGTCGAAGAGAACCAGTCAGAATGACTGAAGTGATGCCTAATTCAAATCCTATGTCTTCGAGCGAAGACTTTGAGAGAAAATCTTGTCCAGAGTCAGACAAGTCAGCTTTACTTGTACGCCCAAGTAAAGTTGCCGTGTGAGTTCAAAATTCGACCGTTGGTACACGTGTCAGTTCCTTAGTGACCCAGGGTCATTTCGGACAGATCAGGTCGGGTTGCCAAGTGGCTATAAATAGTCCACCCCCACAACCATAAACGGTTGGCTGCTCAGATTTCAGTGTCACGGCTTTTGTCGTTTGAGAGCAACCCACCTCGAAGCCTTTGAGAGAGAATTCCTTGAGAGGATAAAGCCCTAACCACCCAGAGCCAAAGAGTAGTTAGGCATCACTTAAGTCTTCTTGTCTGTGTGATCTGAAGACTTATTACACTTGAGGACTGTGAATCCTCCAGCCGGTTAGGCGTCGCGTTCTGAGCATCCAAGAGATTGTGGATTGCCGGTGAACGAAGTCTGTGAAGGTTTGGAGTTTACCTTGAAGACTTACCAGAGTGATTGGGCGAGGTCTGTGTGACCTTAGCTCAAGGGGAATACGGTGAGGACTGGGTGTCCTGAGCTGTGTTACTGGGTGTCCGGGACTGTGTGTCCTAAGGTTTAAATACCTAGCCGCTCCAACCAGACGTACAGTTGTCACAGCAACTGGAACTGGTCCAACAAATCATTGTCTTCAACGAGTCACCGGTTTCATCTTCACTTCCTTTCTTACTGTTATCATTGTGAAGGCATTGCATGCTTGCTTTATCTTTTGTCTTCACAACATGAATGTATGATCTGTTTGGCTTCATAACTTCTTCCTACCTGATCCTTATTACACTGAAGCTGTTTGTCATTGCTTTTCACTCTATTGAATACATGACCATGGCTGGCCTAGTGTAATCTACCTTCCGCTGCATAGTAATAGGCATAATCTTCACTGTTTGTCTTCATAACTCTCACGTTTTGAAGACTTTCATAAAAATCGCCTATTCACCCCCCCTCTAGTCGATATAACGCACTTTCAATTGGTATCAGAGCAAGGTGCTCCCTTGTTCTGTGTGATTCGGTTTAACCACCTGGAGTTTTAGCTATGTCGACTGCAGGGATAATCAAAGTCTCCGCTGCGTGCCCGTCTTCGATGGAACTGAATATCCTACTGGAAGAATAAGATGCGCATGCATCTTGAAGCCATTGACGTCGACCTATGGTATGTCGTCGAAAAACGTTCCCAAGGCTGAGAAGGTGTCACTGCTGCTGATGTCAAGAAGTTCGTTCAACTGGACTCTACTGCCAAGAATATCATCTGTGGTCATCTGACCAAAGGACAGTATGGCCGTGTGAGTGCCTTGAAGACATCCAAGCTGGTCTGGGACTGGCTCTCCAAGGTCAATGAAGGCATCTCAACCCAGAGAGATCAAAGAATCAGTGTCTTCGCAACCTCTTCAACCGCTTCAAGCGAAATGACAATGAGAATGTCCAGCACACATTTGACCGGCTCACTGACATCACAAATGAGCTTCAAGCCCTCGGCGCCACTGAGATCACCAAACATGAAATCGTCAAGACGCTGCTGAGATCACTTGATAGTTCGTTTGACATCCTGGCCCTGATGATTCAAGAACGTCCTGATTTCAAGACACTCGATCCGTCTGACATACTTGAGAGGCTCAACACACATGAGTTTCAGCTTTCTGAGAAAAGAGATATCTACGGTCCAAACTATGGGCGAACTCGTGCCTTGAAGGCAAAAGCTGTCTCCTCATCTGAAGAAGAATCTGACTACAGTTCTGATGATCCTGAAGACATTGGAAGAAACTTGCAATGCTAGTGAAGAAGTTCCAAAAATTCACCAAGAAGAAAGGCTTCAGAAAATCTTCACGGATCAAGCTCATGGAATGATGAAGCTTCTGCTCATGACTACAAGAAGAAAACATGTCACAAGTAGAAGAAAACTGGACACTTCATCTCTGAGTGTCCACAGTGGTACAATGAGAACAGAAGGAAGAAGAAGAGCAACGAATATGATTCTGACGACAAGAAGAAGAAGAAATACTCAAAGTCTTCTTCCAAGTCTTCATCAAAGTCTTCATCATACAAGAAGAGCTCATCTGGCAAGGCACGTGCGTTTGTTGGAAAGGAGATGGATTCAGAGGAGGAGTCCGCATCTGAGGTGGCAGAGGTGGAGTCTGAGCTAGGAGTCTGATTCTGCATTGCGAGTCTGGCTACAGCATACGTCGTCCAAGTCCATCTTCAAACACTGAAGACAATAATTGCATCACCGACACCGACGCAAATGACAAGAACGACTCCACTCCTACCTACTGCTTCATGGCACGCGGTGCCAAGGTAAACACACGCACTACTCGCTATGAAACATCCAGTGACGATGACTCTGAATGTGATTCAAAACCTAGCTACAAAACACTTGCTAAAATTGCAATTGAACAACAAAAGGCTATGGAACATATTAAAAATAGTTAGACAGAAGCGATGATCTGTTGGGTGCTGAAATGACTCGATCTGAATCCTTAATTGAAGACATAAAAAATCTTCACGTTAAGTATCAGGAACTTGAAGATCGTCTTAAGACTCTCTCAACTACTCATGAAAAGCTTTCCTATGATTATCTTCAAAGGAAGCAAGAACTTGAGAAGTTGAGAGCGGATCATGAAGATCTTCAAAAGGAAAACGAGTCACTTCGCCGAACAGATCAGTCCCGCTCAGGAAGGATTTGAACCACCATGTCTTAAATGCATTGAGCGTGATAATGCTACTTCTGTTGCTGAATGTTCCACTGCTTACTGTGTTGCAATATCTTCAACTGCTGATGTGGTAACTAACCCCTCTGCTGAGGATACCACTGCTATTGCTGATGAGAATGCTAGGTTGAAGACATTGCTTGAAACAGGGATGTACAAAAGTCTTAAAGGGCATCAGACATTATGTGATGTCCTTAAGAAGCAGATTCTGAACCGAAACCCTAGGAAAGAGGGTGTTGGGTTCGTGAGGAAATTAATGCAGATGGGTCTTACTGGAAACCTGAGCAGTACCCCAAAACCATATGGGTTGCTACAAAGGAATCCTCAGCAGATCCATCCAATCTGTCTGGCTTCACTTGTGCTAACCCAATTATCATTGATGAATCCTTTGATGCAAACTATAAACTGTTTAAGAATCAGAATGATAAAGTGTTTGCCAGGTACATTGGTACTAACTGCAGGAATGGACCGCCTATGAAGAAGATCTGGGTTCCAAAAACATGTCTGGAAAATCTTCCTGTGAATGTCTTCATGACACCTCACTTGAAGAAGACAAACCTCAGACCAAAGACTTCATATGATCCAAATGCTTCATACAAACAGGGGGCTCACCTGAGTCGCACTAACGCAAATGTTTTGCAGGGGAACCATACTCAGGCATATGAATATGAGAGTGGTTCGTCGAACCGTCATGTTCATATGACCAAAATTTATTCTGCTTATTCCTATGAGTGTTATTGTCCACCTGCTAGACTGTTTGCTAAGGTTTCAAAGCCAAAATTCTCAGATGCTGCACTTAGACTTATAGCTTCTAAGCCACCCTTGAAGATGTGGGTGGTTAAGAAAGCTTAACTCTCCTTTGCAGGGAAAGGTCTCCAGCACAAAAACAAAATTTTCTGATGCTTTTGCTGGGGACCATAAAAATCTTGTGGGGCGCAAGATAAAATGCCCAAATGGCATCATTATGTACTTCGTTCCTGAATCGCATGCTACTCTCCCCATTAGTCCTAATCTGGATCTAAGTTTTCATAACCCACTGGTTCGTCAAATCTTTATGCTTCACAACACTCTTCGTGAAGCCTATCCCCCTAACTGCGCTGTAGGGTACGATACCAGCGACTTCAAAGTCTTCAGAATGGATTATTGACAGTGGGTGTACAAATCACATGACTGGCAGAAGAAGCCTTCTTATGGACTCAACTTTACGTCCATCCAACAAGAGCCACATTACATTCGCTGACACTGGTAAAAGTAAGGTATTGGGTCTAGGTAGAGTTGCAATCTCAAAGGATCAACACATGGATAAAGTCATGCTTGTTGGAATCACTTGGCTTCAACTTAATGTCTGTCTCATCAATGCTTTGCGATTTGAACATGATCGTAATGTTTGGAAAATATCGTTGCCTTGTACTAATGGAATCTGACAAGTCTCTAGTGTTTGAAGGGTATCGAAAAGATGATTTGTACGTGGTAGATTTCTCAGCAGGGCCACAGCTTGCAGTATGTCTTCTAGCAAAGGCTTCAGAATGCTGGCTCTGGCATCGGAGGCTTGGACATGCTGGCATGAGGAACCTCCACACCCTTGCGAAGAAGAAGCATGTCATAGGCATCGAAGGGCGTCAAGTTCAAGAAAGATCACTTATGCGGTGCCTGTGAAGCAGGGAAGATGACAAGGGCAAAACATCCTTCGAAGACAATCATGACCACTACTCAACCCTTCGAACTGCTTCACATGGATCTTTTCGGTCCCACTCACTACTCAACTTTTACTACTTCTGCATGCCTCTATGGCTTCGTAATTGTTGATGATTATTCTAGATATACTTGGGTGCACATAATCCTTTACAAGACTGAAGTGCAGGATGTCTTCAGACGCTTCGCAAATCGAGCTATGAACAATTTTGGCGCCAAGATAAAGCACATCAGAAGTGACAATGGCACTGAATTCAAGAACACTGGCCTTGATACATATCTGGATACCTTGGGCATCACACATGAATTCTCAGCT
>NC_053027.1:191301303-191528095 GCF_003073215.2 Triticum urartu | reverse complement strand
AGTTCATCGAAAACGGAGTTTGCATGCATCTTCTATGATGTTTTCGATGTTGGAGGTTTTGCCAATTCTTCTCGGTTGGAGGTTTCACTCCTCTTTTTGTTAGGCATACCTCCCCTGCCTATTCTTACTATTACCAGTCGCTGTTTTGATGCTACTCGTCGTCTTGTTATGATATCCAGTGTGTAGATAGATTTTGATCGATTAGACAACGAGAGAGCAGAGACTGGTATGATATCCACCAGTATGAACATGTTCCAAATTTTTGTTTCTCGTGTGGTCGGCTAGATCAGGTTCAAATCACCATTCATCGCACGTCCCAGCATTGGACAGAATGAGAAGAAGTCAGCTTCAAATGATGACTCATCCTGGGAGCAGCAATCCACGCAACATGGTACTCCCTCTGTTCTTGAACTAAAAGCTGATGATCCTGAGGTTACATCTCCATGGAAGAAGAACGACTATGTGAACAAGAGGAAAGGGGGATCTCAAGGGCCGAAGCAGGTATACAGGGGGTAGATATGCCACCGGCTAGTACTGAAGAGCAAGCAAAAGAGAATGAAGCTACTAATAATGGCATGGTGGTTTTTACTGCTACTTGTGACAAGCCGGGTGGAGGTACGGGAGGGGAGATATATGGAGATGGAGAGAGGGCGCCAAAAAAGAAGAAACCTACTCCTACTAATTCCTAAAATTCTGAAAGTTCAGCTGCTGGAACTGCCAGAGGCTTGGGAACCGCGAGTCAGTTTGCAAGCTTCACAATGTGGTGAAGCAAGAAAGCCCCTCTTTGCTCTTCGTGATGGAGACAAAGATCAATAAGAAAAGAGTGGAGAATCTGCGGAACGATTTCGGTTTTGCAGGTTGTTTTGCCGTGGATAGCAACGGACTCAGTGGAGGGAATTGTTCTTTTTTGGTTGCATGAGGTTGTGGTTGATCTGAAGAGTTTCAGTTCGGGCCATATTGACATATGGTGCAGAGACGAAGCGAACAATCTATTGAATGAAGATTTACGGGTTTCTATGGAGCTCCTCGGGCTGTGAATAGACATCATAGCCGGAGATTCCTGAAAATGATATATGGTACTTCCTCCGTCCCATAATATAAGAGCGTTTTTGACATTATACTAGTGTCAAAAACGTTCTTATATTATATGACGAAAAAAGTATTAAACATGGTTGATTTGTACGGGGGATTTTAATGAAACATTCTACGGCAGCGAACATTTTTCTTTGTCCGCTAGACACGAATGACAAATGCGTGCATTTGAGGAGGTGACTGATGAATGTCAATTCCAAGATCTGGGTTACTCCGGCTTGCCATCTACTGTAGTAGATAATCGGCAGCGGGGCAATTCAAATGTCAAAACTCGGCTGGGCAGAGCGTTTGGTAATGCAGCGTTCTTGGCCCGTTTTGAACACAAACATATGTGTGACACATCGTTTCTGCGTTATCTGACCATTGCGTCGTGCTGGCTGAATTCTTTGAGAATCTGTCTTCATAGCGATCAAGGGGACCCAAACCTTTCAGATACGAGAACGTGTGGCAAACAAACATCGATATGATTATTTGATTGCTGACAATTGGCGCAAGGGATCTGGTGATAATGGTCTACAGGGTGTTGCTTAAGCCGTGTCAGACCTAATCTGTGGTTGAATTGTTAGGTGGATAGTGATATCCCCAACCCATTAGAGTTTAAGTCCCCGTGCTCACATTATTCCTGTATTTATTTTAGGATATCTGGCGATGCTTTTTCAATTGGAGACGTACCCGTCGACGACGAGACGCTTATGGTGACTTCGTAAATCTCAAGTTGATATGCCGGCTCAGTCTCTTGAAGATGCTCATAGGGGTAGAGTGTGCATATGTACGTTCATATGGGTGAGTATGTGCGTGTCCAAGTCACACTCAATGCATGGGGCACTCGAGAGTTTGGTAGTTTGACCTGCACTGCTGGAGAGAAAATGTGTGGCAAATCTGTGGCTCCTGGGCCATCGGACAAGAAGTCCATCATGGATAAACTTCGGAAAACATTTCACCTATAATAATTGTGTGATCAGTCCAAAAACATTTTACACAAATTGACACGTTTTGAAAGATTAAAATTTCATGAAATTTCCAAGTGGCAATTACAAATTTTCTAATTTTGTCATGATGTATGAGACAAACTTTTTATAAATTTGCCATGTGATCAATCCAAATATTTTTCTATAAATCCAACATGTTCTAGAAAACGAGTATTTATAAAATTTCCGTTTCATTGTCGCATTTTTTTATTTTTTGCCATGATGTAGTAAACAAATTTTTCATCATTTCTAGGGAACAAATTTTTTTCTCTAGAACTCGCGATGTGTCCAGTACAGACAACAAGTTGCTAGCCTAAAAAAATTCCACCATTTTTTTGAACTTGCAATGTGTCGAGTACAAACCACAAAGTTGTTATCCTAAAAAATGTCACATAAATTTGCCATCCAACCACCAATATGAAGGAAAAATTGCCAGAGTACAAGACACGACATATACCGGAGTAGGAGCTCGTAGGCGAGCTGGAGATGCGGCCATGCGAGATCGAGGTAGGGCTCCTCCTCCTCCTCAGGGGTGGCATTTGGGTCAATGGAGGAAATAGACTCGTGCAGCTCGAGGGGCACGGGCGGAATATGTTGGTGGAGATGGCGGTGACTAGGGTCTCTGGATGTTGACGAGGAGGTGTGCGGGTGCAGCCTACACGTAGTCGACGAGCTCGAGGAGCGCCTAGCGCTTGGCCTCCCTCTCGTGGGGCATGCCTAAGGGAGTCAGAGAAATCGAAGAGCGCGGTGATGAGGCACAACTTGCGGAGGAGGCAAGGGCAGTCTGCGACTGCGATGTCGCGGAGGAGCAGGAGCGGCTCGAGGAGCAGCAGCAACACGCTGGATGCGGCGGCGACATGGAAGGCAGGTTCACTAATAAGTATGGGTCTAGTTGTAGATGCTCTTAAATTCCCTTCTAATGAGCATTGGATGTGGGTTATCCTTAGCCAAGTTCACTAATTCCCAAAGAAAAGCAGTTTTATACTTATCATGGGCAGCCCCATAGAATGTCATCAGACTCCATATAAAATTATTGCCTCTATTTCACAGATGAAATATAAAATTCTTTAGTTGAAAAAGCTAACAAGTCCATGGTTGTGATTTGAATCCCAAGTGAGATTCCTCTAGACATTTCATGTGTTGTTAGACTATGTCACGTGTAGTCAAAATCACATCTTAAGTGATCTAAGACATTCGCATGGAAGTCACATTTACTGGGCTTGAAAATCACCATGAAATTCAATCCATGTTGTCGCACACAATCACTGACGCGTTTATGTCGTCAAGTCTGAAAGACCTTTGCTATTCCAGAACACGCCATTCATGTGGAAATTCGGGTTCGCGGGCTACCTTCGCCTTCTTGGGCGTTTTTTTTGTTTTTTAAGGAATGTGGTTTAGAATTTCATAAAGATGTGAAGTCACAAAACATGAACTAAGGTATGGCATCATATAATCCAATCTTGGCAACTGCTCCAGGAAGAAGCAGATCATCATTGTATCATCATTTTCCTCCTCGGTTTGAAGGTTAGAGAGGTACTCAGATATTTTAGAGAAACCTTTTAAGCGGTCGATCTTCATGTGTTTGAGCACCAAAACCGATAGACTCGCCTCGTTAAGCTAGAAGAAATGTGAGTATTTCATCTGTAAAAAAATATGAGTATTTGAGCAAGCAAGAAAGGATTCCATAGATACCTGGTGTGAAGTTCAAATTACGTGAAGCCTCGTAGCACATCTCCTTGTGCATAACATGCTCATCGGTCGGAGAAGACCTCAGCGATGATGGATTGACAGGTACAGTAGTCGTAGACAACGAAGTCGATGCTGCGGGAGGGGCCTGTGCCGTTGACGGAACAACCCCTAGTGACGTCAACAAGGTCCCTAATCCGAACTGCATGGCCCCACCAACCTATAAGTTCAATGTTATGGACCATACTATTTGACTACCATCAGCTCGCAACCAACCTCACGCGAACATTTTGTTCGCTATGGACAAGTGAAGACAACTAACAAAAGATCTTCGCTGTAGCGGGTTCCAGCACGACCTCATTTGGCCCAAAAACGCCTTAACGGGCTGCAGAAAAAACAAACTTCATCTTGAGTCTGTTTCTGCATGACAAATTGCTGTGCTCAGCTAAAAAAAGGATACCCTAAAAAATAAAAATAAAAAAGGAATACACATATATAGTACATAATTAAAAACTGCCACCTCTCTAAATAGAAAATGCCACAAAAATACATAAATTACAAATTTATAGAATGACATGCTGTGAGAAGTGAAAATTGCCATGCTACTTTATAAAACTGCCCTTTAGTTAAAAGGGTTTTATCTGCATAAGCCCCACTAAAAATTGCATGCCACTAAAAGCAAAAATGCCACCATCTCAATAATAAAAATGCCATCCTATTATGAATAAAAATGACATGTGCTTATTAATAAAACTGCCATGCCATTGAAATAAAAATGTCATCCTCTCGATAATAAATTGGCATCCCTATTATTAATAAAAATGGCATATTATTAATAATAAAACTGCCATGCCATTGAAATAAAAATGTCATCCTCTCGATAATAAATTGACATCCCTATTATTAATAAAAATGGCATATTATTAATAATAAAACTGCCATGTAAAAAAACAAAGTTGACTTATGTGCATTAGAAAAAATATTTAAATTTGTGCACGTGACATACTCCCTCTGTCCTATAATATAAGAGTGTTTTTGACGCTACACAAGACGGAGGGAGTAGTTTAAAAAAATATAAAAACTGCCATATTAAATTCTTTAAAAAATGCCATGTACCTAACCAAAAAAGAACATAAAGAGCTATGGTTTCCCAGGTAGAGACTCGTGTACCTAGCCAGTGTGGTGTACGGGAAGTGTTTTGATTAGTATTATGTTCACTAGCTTTTATATTCACAACAATGTGTTATCCACGTACAGATGAAGGACTAGGTGCAACATCTGCAGTACTTAGAGATGACAGGGGAAACTTTATTGTGGCTCAATGCAAATTCATCCCACATGCAGCAGCGAATGTTATTACTGTTGAAGCAATGGCTATGAGGGATGGATTAGAGTTCGCTAATTCGCTCGGTTTGAACCAAGTTGATGTGGAGTCGGACTCACTGCAAGTCATCAATTACTGCAATGGACAGACAAAATGGTGGGATGAAGAGGCAGCTTTATTCATTGAGTGTGTGGATTTAGGATCTATGATCGGGAAGGTCATGTTTAATCATTGTCTTCGTTCTTTTAACAAAAAGAGTAGTACGTGTTAATAAATCAGACATGTCTTCTGACTTGCGTGATGAGTCGTGCAATGAATCCAACGGGAGAGAGCGCGTTCACCAGGATTGGCCTCCCTCGCGAACATTCGCCAGTTGCTTTTCCGATGGCTATTAGGCGAAACGTTCGCCAGCTAGCTTTTCCGAAGGTTATTGGGTGGAAATCGCTTTCGGTGTCAGAACTCGGACCGCATCCCTTCACCTCTTCTTTTTTTTCCCCGACAGCTCCAGGCCCCTTCATGGCTGTTGTAATCTGCAAATAAAACTGAATAAATTATGTGTCCTTTCAAATCTGGAAGACGTCCGAGCCGAAAGCCAATCATGAAGGATCTCTCCGTCCCAAACCAATCATGTACTCCTATACTAGTAGACATAAAAACGACGTGTTAACCGGGGACTGTTTCCTTTCTCCATCTTACAGGTACTAGCCCACAACATTCACTAACAAACGACATATCACTCTCACAGTGACTTTTGAGGAGACGTCCAAGCTTCAAATTCGCGTGGAGCACGATGATTACGACGCGAATTAACGCATGTTCAGAATAATTCAAACGGATGAAAAGTCAAGGCTGAGAAACAATAATGCACTCGAGGTAAGCTCCTGCTTGATTAAACAAACTGATATGAAGCAAGGAGGCCGGTGGGGGGAGCTCTAGCCTATACCCATGACAAAACAGAAGCAGGAGCAAGCTGCCACCCCCAGCCCTAGCCCCGCCCTCTTCTCCCTCCACCCTACACTTTTCTTCCTCTTCTCGTCACTAGATTCCAACTTCCAGTTCACCCCCGCCCCGAGCAAGAGGCAGCCGGCGACGACGAAGGCGGACGAGGACGAACCTTCGCACTCGCAGGGCGATGACGGGAGGCCGACGGCCATGGATCATGCCAGGAAGCGCCATCAGGAGAAGGGCTTCTTCTATGACTGGTCAGTAAATTACATGTACACAGGCGCACGGCTTGATGCTGTTGTTCCATCTCTTCTTGGTGTCTGCTTGCAGAGTTGCAGCAGCGTCCATGTCATTGATCTAACGGTTTTGTATAGCTGCAACTGTGGAAAACATATATGTGTACATAATATGTGGTGCGTCATGTTTTCTTCCATCATTTGTTTGCTGCAGCTTCTTCATGCTGTGCTGCTGCTTCTTCTGCCATGAGGCCTGCGAGCACTGCCTCAAGCGCTTCTGCTGCTGCCGCAACAAGGACGAGTGACCGACCAACCGGTCCGGAATCGGTGCTCATCCGAAGATAAACCTTGTGGATTTCCGATTGTATATTTTCAGTTTGGTTGCCAATTTGCACCATTTTAGTGCACTGGTGTAGTAAAGTCCGTGCGTGTACATCTGGAATTGGTCTTCCCCTGCATCTCAACACTGTACACCAAGAGACCCAGAGTAAGAAAACTGTGGTATTCTTCTTCTTTTTTTGAACCGTAAGAAAACTGTGGTATTCAGCAGATGCATAGTGTTGTACAATATCAGTCTGTTGTTGTTGCCTATCCTCTCTCTCTCTCGCTCTCTCTCTCTCTCTCTCTCTCTCTGCGTCATCTCAAGAAAATTGCAGTCCCGATGACATTGCCTGGCTAGGAAGTGCCCAACGTGCTTGCAAGTACAGTAAGCAGTGGCTGAGCCAATATGAGCCATGTATCCAGATTTCCAATACAGTGAGCTACTGAATCAAGCTTGCAAGGGGAAAAGAAAGAAAGAGATGTGACACCCGACCGGACTAACAGAAAAATGGTGCGTACGACACTATGTTTGTCGCAGAAAATACTCAAAGTATGATTGATCTCTGGGTCCCCTTTGTTTTGCATGATTTTCACAACGAAATTCGTTTCCTATAATCCTGGCACAGCCGTCATCTGAGAGCGACTCTAGCGGTCATATATGATCAGTCGCCACAATAATTGGCTGCACGACGATTTTGCGGTTTTTGCCCACAAAGGCCGATCGTCCCTACGGCGTGTGAAACTCAGGCACCTACCCGACACACTCCGAGATTTGCCAATGAGTTAA
This sequence comes from Triticum urartu, assembly GCF_003073215.2. NCBI lineage: Eukaryota > Viridiplantae > Streptophyta > Magnoliopsida > Poales > Poaceae > Triticum > Triticum urartu. Next base: position 191,520,736 of record NC_053027.1, on the reverse strand, counting down.
AAAAAAACCTCCCTTATCTTGTCTTTGGGATGGTTCAATTGAATGTAATGTGATCATGGAAGAGTGGTGGTAATTGTGCAATATTTGTGTTTAGTGATGATTTTATGCATTCGAGGGATCGATGATCAATAATGAATCATTTTTAGATAGTATAATGGGTGATTCCGTTGCGACCAATGATTTCCATCTTGATGGCACATCAGTGGTGCATTTTGAATAGTTGGATGCTCGTCGAGAAGGAAAGCAATTCTGGCCGCAAACTATAGAATGAAAGAGGATGTTGCTCTTTTGAGGGCATGGCAAGACATCACACTAGATGCGCTCGCTAGGAAAATCAAACGAATGCAAACTATTAGAGGCGCATCGAGTATTTCCATCAACACCTTGGGCATAAATCGAATCGTGTCTCAAATCTCTCACAAACGAATGGGGTATGATTCAAGAGATGTGCAACCATTGAGCAGGTTTTTTGGACCAAGTGAAGCACGCTCCTCCTAGCAGTGTCATCATTGACCAATATGTCAACACTCTCACTGTTCTTTGATTGCCATATGTGAAATTGGGTGAAGAGATTGCTATGTCGGAGTAGGAACTCGTGCGCGTGTATATATAATAGGAGAGATTTACAAAGGTTGGTTCACATTGTGCGAGACTTAATCTCTACGATAACTATACAAGAGATATGATCAATCTGTACAACAATCTGAACTGGGTTACAACAACTCCAAGATGAATATAAAAATGTACATGGACAAGAATATTACATAGGTATTTCAACATCCCCTTTCAATCAAACTTGTCTAAATTGAGATTGCGCTGAAAAGTTTCTAGCTGCCTTACTATGGCAGGTTTAGTAAACCTGTCTGCAACTTGATCTCCTATGGGTATAAACCAAATATTGAGTAACTTATTTGATACTCTTTCTCGGACAAAATTACAATTAACTTATGTTTGGTCCGAGCACGAAATACAGGATTTGCTGACAAATAAGTGGCATCAAGATTATCAAAACATAAGGTTGTCGTTTGTGATTGATTAATACCAAGTTGTAACAGACATTGCACCCAAATTACTTCTGTTACATTTGCAAGAGACTTGTATTCTGCCTCAGTGTTGTACCTTGATGTTGCATCTTGTTTTCTTGCAATCCGTGAGACAAGATTACATCGAAAAAATATGGCAAAATTTTTGGTGAACTTTCTATTATTTGGATAGCCTACCCAATCAGGATCAGAAAATACACTTACAAGAGATGAGTATGACTTCACAATTTTGAGTCCAGCAGAGAATGTATATCTGGGATATCTAATGATTCTTTCTACTGCTGACCAATGAACAATTGTAAGAGCATGTAGATATTGACATATCTTATTTACTAAGATGATATATCAGGCCTAGTTAGTGTTGGATATTGCAATGCACCAACTATGCTTTTATACCTGGTAGAGTCTTCTTCCCCAAGTATTTCACCCTCTGTCATTGACAATTTCTCTGAAGTAGATAAAGATGTGGTGACTGGCTTACAATCGTTCATGCCAATTCTTCTAGTTGTGTCTGCAATATATTTTCCTTGAGATAAAATAATCCCATTGTATACTGGTGTTACCTCTTTTCCCAAGAAGTAATGCAAGACTCCCGGATCATTCAATGAGAAATCCCAACGCAAATCATGGAGTAGGGCTTCAACTACCTTTGGACATGAGCTTGTGACAATAATATCATCAACATAAATAAGCACAAATATGGTTATTCCATTTCTACCTTTGAGGGGGTAAAACCAAGTGACTGTAATTCAGTGAGTACACGGGTGTACCATGCACCTGCTTCATGTTTTAACCCATCTAATGCTTTATCTAGCTTGCACAAAAAACAGATTCTTGAGATCCTCATATCCTTATGGTTGCCTCATATTGACCTCCTCTTCCAGAAAGCCATGAAGAAACTCATTGTGCACATCTAACTGTCACATACACCACCCTCTTGACACAACAACGGGAAGAATTAATCTGATTGTTGTTGCCTTGACTACGGGACTGAAAGTGTCTTTGTAGTTAATACCATAATGGTGCTCTACATGTGCCTTGTACATGTCAACGATACCATCAAATTTTCTTTCAACCACTTACAGTCAATGACGTTGTATCCCCTCTAAAAAGGAACTACGTGCCACATCTCATTTTTCATGAGAGCAAAATACTATACATCCATTGCATGCTTCCACTTCACATCACCAAAAGCTTCCGGTAAATTTCATGGTTCCCTGTACTACAAAAACTAGCCTAATGTAATATCCCAAATTTTCAATTTGGAATGTTATACATAGATCATCCATGCATATCATGATTTATTGCATTTCCGTTTCGCAATCCTCGAAATTCTAAGCAACTCAAGGACCCACGGAGAGAGTTGGGGATTTTCCGGTTTTCATATTTGATTTTTATCAAATAATGAAACGAGGATTTTGATTTTAATAATTTTTCTCTTCGAAAAATATTTCATATTAAATCAAATGAGTGGAGATAATATGACTTCTCCAAAATAATTGAAATATTGGAGGAAAAATATTAAAATCATTTATTGAATTTTATTTGGTTTTATTCGGATTTTATTTGCATTAGAAAAATTGCACGTTTTCAAAATTGCATTTTAGGGCCAAGAAAATGTTCAACTCATCCTAAATATTTTATTTAGACGGTGAAAATTTGTTTTGGCATTTTTAGATTTTTATTTATTTTTCTAGGATTTTTTTATTCTGTCGGCGGAATTATAAAAAAAATCCCGCGCCCGACTGGGCCTAGGGCCCAGCCGAGCCAGGCCGGCCCAGCCGCCGTCGCCGACTCGGACGATGAGTCCGAGCCGGACTCCGTCGCCGCCGCCTTGCCCCCTCCTCCAAGCCGCCCCACCCCGCCCCCTTTATATACGCGCCGCCCGAGCCCCCCCACCGCCACCATCGCCGCCTCCCGCACCCCGCCCCGAGCCGCGCCGCGCCTCCCGCCGCCGCCGCTGCAGCGCGCCGCCGCACCCCGCCGCCCCGCGAGCCACCCCGCCGCCCAAGCCCTCGCTGGAGCCCCTCGCCGGAGGTAGCCGCCGGATCCAACCGCCGTTTTTCTTAAAAACCGTTCGGTTTTATTTTTTTCAAAACCCTAGTTTTTGTTTTTTTAAATAGATCGGTTTTTCTCCGGTTTATTTATTTAGCGAGCGTTCGCTCGTTCGTTCGTTTTAACGAACGCGTTCTTCATTTAGATCCAGATAACGAACGTTCGTTCGTTAATCTGTTCGTCGTTTTTCTTTTTCTCGGATTTATTCCGCGATTTTTCTGATCGCGGTTTCTGATTTGATCTTAATTTATGTTTATCTTTTCGCTCGTTTATCGGAATCAGGCGATTCAAGCGCTTGGAGTTTTGTCTCGAAACCCTCTTTCCGGTTAATCAACTCAAACAAGTTTTTGCTACTATAAAATTTGACCTAAGTTCAGATTAGTAAACAAGGTGGTTTTCTTTCGCCGTTTGACTTTCGTTGCTTCGTTTGTTTGGAATTCTTTTTGCGTACCGGAGTTCTTAAGTTGAACTTTCTGGTCAACCTCTCTTATTTGAGTTTTTCTTGTGCATCGTTGCTTGTTACTTATGTATGTTATTGTTTGCTTGTGATAGAATTCCCGAAGTGCGAAGCGTGTTACTACGAGTCTCTAGGATTCGCGGATCGTCAGCAAGGCAAGTAACACTTTGATCATATCCCATTATTACCCAGTTTTTATGCATTAGTTCCAATCCTCAAACATTGCATGATTAGGATGTCATTAACTTGTGGGTTGAGAAGTAGTTGTCGAGGTAGAACCTATTGCCCTGTTATATTCAAACCCTTGGGAGTTACTTCTACGTATTGCTTATATTGCTACGCTATGCTCGTAGACGTGGTTTGGGTTTGAGTGAAATTCATGACAGATGTGAGATTGTTAATTAATGGTTCAACTTAAGGTGGCAACTTAATCAAACAACTGGGTGGATTGAGGCACCTGGGGAACCCAGTGTTGTCTGTATTTTTTTGGAAATCCTGGGGTACCCGTGTGATCTTCCTATGGACCGCCACCCAGGCTCAAAGGGAACTGAGATGATTCATGCTAGAAACTTTCGTGTGCAGCCACAAGCTATTATGGGTTCTAGCATAGTTGAGTAAGTTACGTGAAGCTCTTGAAGAGGTAGATCAGCAGGTAGTGGGTTTGGTAGGTTTGGTATGGTCTACCCGGAGTAGAGAGTTAACGTTTCTGAAAGACTGTGTCTCGGTCATCCGTTTCTCAAACACCATATAGTGTGAGAAATCCAACGGAGGCGATCGAGTCTTGTGGGGAAAAGTGCGCAAACCTCTGCAGAGTGTACAATCTAATCATGGCTAGCCGTGTCCCCGGTTATGGACAATTCTTGAGTATCTAGTACTTGGGTTATCACATGTATCTCACCATGTTTAATTAATACTGTTGGGTTGTTAATCACTTTAATTGGGATTGAGTTGGGGGTACCTTCTCAATGATGTTTCAACCACTATGATAGTTAAATTAAAATCTATTCCTTTGTTGTAGGGAAAAATTGGCTTTTCGCAAAAACTATAACCATATAGCTTTCCACCAGCCATATATGCATGTAGTGATAGCATTATTCTGTTTCTGCTCTACTGTCTTATATTGCCAGCATATTCCATGTGCTGACCCATTTTCGGGCTGCAATGTATTATGTTGCAGACTTTTCAGACGAGGAGTAAGGTTCGTTAGGTCGTTGCCGTGTAGCTCAGCTATGCCATTGGAGTTGATGGACTCACTTTATCTTCCAAGCCTTCCGCTGTTATCGCATTAGATGGCCTTAAGCCATATTATTGTAATAAGTTCTCTTAGACTTTTCGATGTAATAAGTGTGTGATTGCTACTCTGTTATAAATCCTCGAGTACTGTGTGTGTCAGCATTACCGATCCAGGGATGACACCGAAGTACAGAGACTTGACCATCTGAGGTCGGGTCGCTACACCTAATGAATACAATCGTTGCTTTATAATTTAGGATGAAAAATACCATATTTTGCGTGTGTGTGCACATGGAGAGGCAACTGGGAAGGCTTGGGCACATAAATTATGGAAGATCCGGCAGCAGCAGCATCATGTATGTCGGGGACCAAAGGCTCAGCGGCATCAGAGCAAGTACAATAGAGTGATGTAGATGGGCTATAAGAGAGCCACACCGGATTTGTGCCTAGTTGGACGAGAGAGAAGAGAAGAGAGAAGAGAGAAGAGAAGCGGGCTACAAACTTACAGCCAGCTATAGCACAAGCTCCAACAATCTTTGTGAGGGAAAGAGGTGGGCCATATATTAATGGTATATCATACTTGTATGACTAACTATTGTATGAGTGGGCTATTAGGTTGGCCGTAAGGCCTCTTCCAATGCTCCACCATGTACAGATGCTAAGGCTACGAAGTAGGCATAAAATCTGATGTGCCGAGTTATTAATTATGACGAGAGAGACTAGTTTGGTGACCACATGAACAAATGGTGCTAAGCGCATGTACCTAGGCGGGAAGACAATTTTGAGTCTATAGCTCATTAAATGGAGGAAGCTTAACAAAAAACAAATACCTATGCATTGAGGACTTCAGTTGCTAAGCTATTTAATGCACTTAGCACCTCACCTAAGCATCTTTGCATTGGAAGAGGTCTAAGTGATGTGGCAACTCCATATAGTCGGATGTTGGTTATACTATTAACCATGCTCTCAGCTTCTGGTGAGAGGGAATCCGCTCGCTGGAGTGCGCCTGACGAAAACTCATCACATGGTGACCCATGGTTGGTGCAAAGGGTGGACGTCGTGTCCTCCTAAGAGGCGGTGCCACTTTGGGAGCCCGGAGAGATCGGCTATCACGCGCGACCGTGCGATGCAGTTTCCCCTTGATCCCGCATGACGAACGTTAATCCAAGAGTGAGGTTGATCCCGAGGCAGATTCGTTACCAGCTTTCGCACGCGATCACTTGTGAGCGGGACAATCGGTCTTGTTGCTTGTCTCCTAATCTTCTATGGTTCTTTGATCCTGCATATAAAATCACTTATGGAAACACCATTTTAGGATCGTTGTGTATCATTAGTATTAGAACTAGACATATTATCATTATACGCACGACCCCCATGACCCAAAGGCATAGATGGATTAAGAAGGAAAGGTGGTAACACTGGTACGTGTCGGTGCTATACAAATGGTTTTTGACCCCTTTCCGCGACGACATTTGGAACTGTTGCCTAGTGAGTGATGGTGATAGGGGGTTCCTTCCCACACGACCCAGAAACCGTCAAGGATATGCCCTCCTGGCACACACGCTCGGCAAAATGAGGTCGTGTGTGACCGGCGAGCGCTCAAATACGGAAATACGTATAGTAGAGCTAAAAAACAATTATGCAGGCGAAATTGTTTCCGGTCGCAAGTACATCCCACACAGTCAGTCCCCGCTAAACGTTTCCGTTTGTATGTGCATCCCACATAGTCGCTCCAAGGAAAACGTTTCCATTCACATGTACATCACACACAATTTTTCCCGTTAAATCGTTTGTGATAGCATAGCCATTACACACGATATTAACAATTTTATCGTTTGCGTTATTGAATGCATCACACACGGTGCGTAGAAGAAACTGTGTGGCAAAGGCTGTCCATCACACACAATTTTTATGTGGTAAACGTTTGCGCAAGGTGGCCTACCGCAAACAGTTTTCAAGAGAAGGTCGTGTGTGATTGTTCATTGATCCAACATGGTTTATTCCTAGAAATTGTGTGCGTTGCCTGAGGTCATCGCCCACGGTATTTTCTCAATAACCGTTTGCAATAGCAAAACCCAATTAGCAGGCTAATTGCCCTATTATTAATAATCCATTTATTAATCTAATTGGCATTCATATTAAGCATGTAATATATTTCATTTCCATATTAAGGAAGCAGGATTTCATAATTGAAATACATCAGAGTACAACATGATATAACTTCAGCACTCAGCTACCCCATTACACAAATGCACCAGCACCAAGTTTCACATGCTACATGTAGAACCTTTCGAAATTAGCATCATAGACGGTATATAGACAGATGCATCTCATATAGAGAACTTCTGAAGCGGAAGGCGAATATTGAGCCTTCATTCATGTTGAAGGTCTTTGCAACTTTAGGCCAGTGCCTGTGGATGATTGACCGTCCGTCCTTCGTCCTCTTCAGGAACACTTCAATATTGAACCATGGGTGTTGTATGAAAATCTTCCACGCCTCCTAACCATAGAGGTGGTTTGAGAGGTAATCATTAGTGAACTGCTTTGGAAAGGCCTGAAAATAAGGATATGCATAAATATCTTCTCTATGTTGGAAATGGGGCAAAGGAATAAAAAAGGCAGGGTATAATAGTTAGTACCATCTTGTAGTGAACTGATATCTTCTTCATTGTGCACACAAAGATCTTGTTGTTTTTTGTCGCTGATTTCTTTATCCTAACAATCTTTCTGAATTTCTTGACTTGATTGATATTCATTGACAACTCATTTCCCCATATGCAAAAACGGTCGAACAGTGGGTCAAAACGTTTGACAGCAGGACCTACATGTGCAAGACCAAATTGTTAAAAACCTAAATATTAGAATGGTTCCTGCAATTGCACAATAATGTGCTATTAGACAACGGACCATGCACGTGCAGTTAACTAAACACCACAACAAATGAACCCAACGTTAATTGAGCACCACATTGCACAATATAACATATTCCTAATAGAAGATTAGACAGTTAACCAAACCAAGCATGCTTAACAACTTGGAAATATAGCAATTGTATTAGTTTCTCATGTATTTAGTACAGCCAAATTCAATTTATTTCTCACATGGTATACAATAACAGAATGCACCCACAACAATTGAACATCGCATTGCAGAACTGAACCAAGCAGTTAACTAAACACCACAACAAATGAACCAAACATTAACTGAGCACCACATTGCACAATATAACATACTCTTAATAGAAGATCAGAGAGTTAAACAATCCAAGCATGCTTAACAACTTGGAAATATAGAAATTGTATTTGTTTCTCATGTATTTAGTACAGCCAAATTTGATTTATTTCTCACATGGTATACAATAACAGAATGCACCCACAACAATTGAACATCGCATTGCTGATACATCCATTTTGCATCATGTTTTCTTACTGTAATTTATAATGTTTTTTCCATAATAATGCTTCTTGGAGTAATTCTAATGCCTTTTCTCTCATAATATGCAAGGTATACAGAAAGAGGGAGAAATCCGATAGCTGGAAATCTGGACCTGGAAAAGCTACGCCAGGCCACCTATTCTGCACAACTCCAAATGAGTTGAAACTTCACGGAGAATTTTTATGGAATATTTGAGGAATATTGGAGCAAATAACTACGAGAGGGGGCCCACCAAGTGGGCACAACCCACCTGGGCGCGCCAGGGAGCCCAGGCGCGCCCTGGTGGGTTGTGCTCACCCAGGCCCACCTTCGGTGCCCATCTTCTGGTATATAAGTCATTTTGACCTAGAAAAAAAATAAGGAGACAACTTTCTGGACGGAGTGCCGCCGTCTCGAGGCGGAACTTGGGCATGAGCACTTTTGCCCTCCGGCGGAGCGATTCCATCGGTGGAACTTCCCTCGTGGAGGGGGAAATCATCGTCATCATCATCACCAACAATTCTCCAATCTTGGGGAGGGCAATCTCCATCAATATCTTCAACAACACCATCTCCTCTCAAACCCTAGTTCATCTCTTGTGTTCAATCTTGTTACCGAAACTATAGATTGGTGCTTGTGGGTGACTAGTAGTGTTGACTACATCTTGTAGTTGATTACTATATGGTTTATTTGGGGGAAGATTATATGTTCAGATACAATATGCTATTTAATACCCCTCTGATCTTGAGCATGATTATCTTTGTGAGTAGTTACTTTTTTCTTAAGGTCACGGGAGAAATCATGTTGTAAGTAATCATGTGAACTTGATATGTGTTCGATATTTTGATAGTATGTATGTTGTGATTCCCTTAGTGGTGTCATGTGAACGTCGACTACATGACACTTCACCATATTTGGGCCTAAGGGAATGCGTTGTGGAGTAGCAATTAGATGATGGGTTGCGAGAGTGACATAAGCTTAAACCCCATTTTATGCGCTATTTCGTAAGGGACTGATTGGATCCAAAAGTTTAATGCTATGGTTAGAATTTATTATTAATACTTTTCTCGCAGTTGCGGATGCTTGCGGGAGGGTTAATCATAAGTAGGAGGTTTGTTCAAGTAAGAACAGCACCTAAGCACCGGTCCACTCTCATATCAAATTCTCAAAGTAGAGAACACAAATCGAACCAACATGATGAAAGTGACTAGATGAAATTCCCGTGTACCCTCAAGAACGCTTTGCTTATCATAAGAGACCGTTTTGCCTGTCCTTTGCCTCAAAAGGATTGGGCTACCTTGCTGCACTTTTTTACTACTTTCGTTACTTGCTCGTTACAAATTATCTTGCTATCAAACTACTCTGCTACTTACAATTTCAGCACTTGCAGACATTACCTTACTGAAAACCACTTGTCATTTCCTTCTGCTCCTCGTTGGGTTCGACACTCTTACTTATCAAAAATAGCTACAATTGATCCCCCATACTTGTGGGTCATCAGGGCTATTTTCTGGCGCCGTTGCCAGGGAGTGAAGCGCCTTTGGAAAGGAAACATTTATATAGTGTGCTGAAATTTATTGTCACTTCTTACTATGGAAAACAATCCTTTGAGAGGCTTGTTTTGGGTATCTTCACCTCGACCGGAACCACAATTAGCTACCCCTCAACCTACTACACCTACTTAAAATATTGAATATGAAATTCCTTCGGGTATGATAGGACAACTACTAGCTAATCCTTATGCAGGAGATGGAGCCGAACATCCTGATATGCACTTGATATATGTAGAACAAATATGTGGATTGTTCAAGCTTGCTGGTTTACCCAGAGATGAAGTTATTGATGACCAACAAGTATGGGGGTCAATTGAAGCTCTTTTCGATAAGTAAGAGTGTTGAACCCAACGAGGAGCAGAAGGAATTGACAAGTAGTTTTCAGTAAGGTAGTGTGAGGGAGTCCTGGATTAGGGGGTCTTCGGACAGCCGGACTATATCCTTTGGCCGGACTATTGGACTATGAAGATACAAGTTTGAAGACTTCGTCCTGTGTCCGGATGGGACTCTACTTGGCGTGGAAGGCAAGCTAGGCAATACGGATATGTATATCTCCTCCTTTGTAACCGACCTTGTGTAACCCTAGCCCCCTCCGGTGTCTATACAAACCGGAGGGTTTAGTCCGTAGGACAACATACAATCATACCTGTGACGCCCCAAGACCGATGCTCGAGAAGACTTCCTTATGTTCCGGGTTTCGCCGTGTGTTTCATTTGTGCCTGCCCTTTTATTTTTGCATTGCATCATGTCATCATGCAATCATTTCATTAATCTTATAACTTTTATAAATAAATTGTATGGATCTTCGATCCATTTAAATCGAGGGAAGAGTGACTTCTCTTTATAACTTTATCCTCCTAATATTTAGGGAGCTATTATAAATATTCCATTATTTTGGAATCATCGTAACACACGTGCAAATAATTCCTCATGTCTATTCCTCTTCGAGTTTGACCTTCAAACCTTGCCAATATCTCTCATCTCTTTTATCGAGGCTCCTCCTAAAACCTCAACATTTTTGGACACTTCTATAACCAAGCCCTAGTTCAAACCCATTTGAATTAAATTCAAATGTGTTTGAATGACATCTTTCAATCATGTCTCCCCTAATTTTTGTGGACCGTGCACATTTTTTACAAGTCCGTGAAAATTATCCCCGTGCCCAAACTCTTTCTCTAACCTTTCTTTTCTTCCCTTTTTCTTTATCTTTATTTTCTGTTTTGACAAGGGTGAGAAGAGGAGTGAGAAGAGGGAGCCAGGCCGGCCATTTACCTCTAAGCCCATCAGACAGCCCACTTGGACCTCCCCACTCTAGCCGGTCAGGCCCAACCCGCACCGGACCTAACCCTAGGCCCAGCGAACCTCTCCCTCTCGATCTCTCCCTCGCGTCGCCAGGAGAGGAGGTAGCGCGTTCGACCACTCCTCTCGCCCGTGATCCATCTCCCTCGATCCCACTTATCTCCTCGATCCCCATCTCCCTCGTGCAGCAACCTCTCGATCCCATCTCTCCCGTACGCCGCGCTACCTCTCCTCTTGCTTCTCCTCGTACGAGCCCCGCTGGATCCCCTCGCGCACCTCTCATCTGCCCGATCCCGATCCCTTCGCCTCCTTCCTCCTCGATCCGGCCCGCCGCCGGCGCCCTGCAGTCGTCGCCGTCTTGCCGCTGTGCTGCACCCCACCTCCATGGCCGCCGCGCCCTGCCTCGATGCCCGGATGCCACTTCGCCCCGCCACGCGACCCTGCTGGTCGAGCTCGTCGACTCGCGGCCGAGTCCTCCCCGCGCCACCACCCGAGGGGCCAAATCCGGCGGCCCCAGCACCCGCGCCATGCCACTGTCAGGTCCCGAGTACCCCCGCAGCAGCGCCCGACCCCGCGCTCGTCTCCTCGCTGGTGACCAGGCGCCACCAGCTACTCTGGCGTGCCCCTGCTCTTTTCTCCTTGCTGCCGGCTTCGTCGTCACGTCAAGTTCCTAGAGCTGATGCTGCTCCCTGCATCGCCCTGCGCTCGCTGGCGCCTTCAGTCACCCGAGAGCCCAAGTGGGAAGACTCCGTGGATGTGCATCTCACTTGTGCCATTTTGGATCGTCAAGAACGCTTCGGGATTCGCCAAGTTCCATCACGGCCGGAGACCTCGGACCCGTCAAGTACCCTTTGGATGTGCCAAGTTCCACGACGACCCAAGTACCGCGAGAACGTTTGTACCTCTACCGTCGCCGTGGATCCGACAAGTACCCCTACAACAAGTGTACCTCTACCGTCGTCTTCGGAATCGCTAAGAACGTCAAGCACCCCTTCGATATGACGAGACCGACAAGTTCAAATGACCCCAAGTACCTCTCCGAAAACGAGAGGTATACCACTACCGTCGCAAGAATCGAGACCGACAAGTCCAAAGATGCAAGTACCACTTCGAACCATGTACGACGACCGTCGCCGAAGACCCGTGTAACGCAAACGTCAAGTTCAACTACCGTCGCGTGAACCGCTACTTCCCACGACGGCCCCGTGATCAACTACTTCCCCTTCGACACATGTACCCCTACCGCCGAACTCGATCCGTTCCGATAATGCACGCTTCGAAGGTATAACCTCGAGACAACGTCCGTGAACGAATGCTTGTGATGTATGAGATGCTCGTGTTTGCACCGTGTCCAAAGTGTCACTCGTTTCCTTGTCGCCAACTCGTGGGACACCCGGAATCCGGGAGCGCCCCACCATCTTTTGCACGCATCCGCACATTTCTCCTTTGCATCGGTATCTCAATCGAATTACCGGAACCGGAATGCTGCCATGGCACCATTTCCGTTGTCGTTGCCGTGGCACCCCTTTCCTTTCCACCACGGTGACAAATGCTTCATATTGCTCTTGTCAACTTTTAATAAAAATTGTATAAACTTGTTCATGTCATCCGCATCATGATAACAACAATTAAAATGTTTAAATTGTTGTTGCAATAAATTACTAGGGCATATGGGGATTTACCGAATTCGTTATTTGTTATATCTGGCCCCATTTAAATTGTTTAGATAGTATAGTTTTGTTATGCTTCACCTCTTGCCATCTTAACCAACATTTAAATTTGTTGAGTACCTAACCGGGAGAGAACTAAATAATTAATGTGGTGTTCCGTCAATATGCAACTCCACTTAATTTGTAGGATGGTTTGTGCTCTTTGCCATGCCATGCCTCTTTAATCCGGACATGCATCATACTTGGTTGTGCATCATGCCATGATTATGTGTTGGTTGTTTACTATGTTGTTTGCTTCTTTCCGGTGTTACTTCTTCGGGTTGGTTCCGATAACGTCATGTTTGTGAGGATCCGTTTGACTATGTCCGTTTGTCTTCTTCATGGACTCGTTCTTCTTCCTTGCGGGATCTCAGGAAAGATGACCATACCCTCGAAATCACTTCTATCTTTGCTTGCTAGTTGCTCGCTCTATTGCTATACCTATGTTGCGATACCTACCACTTGCTTATCATGCCTCCCATATTGCCATGCCAAGCCTCTAACCCACCTTGTCCTAGCAAACCGTTGTTTGGCTATGTTACCGCTTTGCTTAGCCCCTCTTATAGCATTGCTAGTTGCAGGTGAAGATTGGAGTTTGTTCCTTGTTGGAACATGTTTATTGTTGGGATATCACAATATATCTTATTTACTTAATGCATCTATATACTTGGTAAAGGTTGGAAGGCTCGGCCTTATGCCTGGTGTTTTGTTCCACTCTTGCCGCCCTAGTTTCCGTCATACCGGTGTTATGTTCTTTGATTTTGTGTTCCTTACGCGGTTGGGTTATAATGGGAACCCCTTGACAGTTCGCCTTGAATAAAACTCCTCCAGCAAGGCCCAACATTGGTTTTACCATTTGCCACCTAGCCTTTTCTTTCCCTTGGGTCAGCCAACCCAAGGGTCATCTTTATTTTAACCCCCCCCGGGCCAGTGCTTCTCTAAGTGTTGGTCCAAACTGAGTGATGTCCGGAGCTACCAGGGGCAACTCTGGGCTGGCCAACCCGACGTCTGGCTCATCCGGTGTGCCCTGAGAACGAGATATGTGCAGCTCCTATCGGGATTTGTTGGCACATCTGGGTGGCTTTGCTGGTCTTGTTTTACCATTGTCGAAATGTCTTGTAACCGGGATGCCGACTCTGATCGGATTGTCTTGGGAGAAGGAATATCCTTCGTTGACCGTGAGAGCTTGTGATGGGCTAAGTTGGGACACCCCTGCAGGGATTTGAACTTTCGAAAGCCGTGCCCGTGGTTATGGGCATATGGGAATTTGTTAACGTCTGGTTGTAGAAAACCTGAAACTTATCTTAATTAAAATGCATCAACCACATGTGTAGCCGTGATGGTCTCTTTCTGGCAGAGTTCGGGAAGTGAACACGGTGTTGGAGTTATGCTTGGACGTAGGTTGTTCTAGGATCACTTCTTGATCATAGTTTATCGACCGTGCTTTGCCTTCTCTTCTCGCTCTCATTTGCGTATGTTAGCCACCAAATATGCTAGTCGCTTGCTGCAGCTCCACCTCATACCCTTACCCTACCTATAAGCTTAAATAGTCTTGATCGCGAGCGTGTGAGATTGTTGAGTCCCCGTGACTCACAGATATCTCAAAAAACCAGTTTTCAGGTGCCGATGAAACAGTGCAGGTGACGCTACCGAACTCAAGGAGGAGCTCGATGAAGACCATGTTCGTTATGTTGTTCCGTTTCCAGTTGATCAGTAGTGGACCCCAGTTGGGACGATCGGGGATCTGTGTAGCATTTGGGGTAGTCTTCTCTTATTTTGGTTCCGTAGTCAGACCTTGATTGTATGTGGATGATGTAATGCTTTATTCATGTATTGTGTGAAGTGGCGATTGTAAGCCAACTATGTATCTTTTCCCCTTATGTATTACATGGGTTGTGTGAAGATTACCTCACTTGCGACATTGCTTTCAATGCGGTTATGCCTCTAAGTCGTGCTTCAACACGTGGGAGATATAGCCGCATCGAGGGCGTTACAATACCATAGGCTAGCTTCTAGGGATTAGCCTCTTTGATGTCGTGGTAGATCAACTCTTGTACTACTCATATCATCAAGAACAACCATGCAGGATGTAGGGTATTACCTCCATCAAGAGGGCCCGAACCTGGGTAAACATCGTGTCCCCTGCCTCCTATTACCATCCGCCTTAGACACACAGTTCGGGACCCCCTACCCGAGATCCGCCTGTTTTGACACCGACATTGGTGCTTTCATTGAGAGTTCCACTGTGTCGTCACCGTAAGGCTTGATGGCTCCTTCGATCATCGCTAGCGATGCGGTCCAGGGTGAGGCTTTCCTCCCCGGACAGAACTTCGTATTCGGCAGCTTCGCACTGCGAGCCAATTCGCTTGGCCATATGGAGCAAATCGAAAGCTACTCCCCTAGCCATCAGGTCAGATTTGGAAACTTGAACTACACGGCCGACATCCGTGGAGACTTGATCTTCGACGGATTCGAGCCCATGCCGGACGCGCCGCACAGTCGCAACGAGCATGACATAACTCTGTCGTCGGACAGTGTTCGGGAGATCGCATCCGCAACTACTTCGGCCATTAGCCCAGAGCAAATCGCACCATCCGAGAGCGGAGGGATAGACCCCACCATGGAGGCCGCACTCTCAGTGCCGATAGAGCCAAATACTGACTTCACCCCTTACGAGAGCCGTGTCGCCGAACCACTGGATTCATCTCCGGCCATGGACTCTGAGCCGCTCACATCCGTGCCCGTCGAATCCGACTGGGCGCCGATCATGGAGTTCACCTCCGCGGATATCTTTCAGCACTCACCTTTCGGAGATGTGCTAAATTCATTAAGGTCTCTCTCCTTGTCAGGAGAACCTTGGCCAACCTATGTCCGGCTAGAATGGGATGCGGACGATGAAGAAATTCGCTGCCCACCCACCACCCACTTAGTAGCCACCGTCAACGACTTAACCGACATGCTCGACTTCGACTCTGAAGACATCGACGGTATGGACGACAATGCCAGAGACAAATAGGAGCCACCACCCACAGGGCGCCGGACCACCACTTCATCACAGGACGTATACATAGTGGATACACCCAGAGAGGGCAATGGCGAAGAGACAGCGGGGGATGCACCCTCCAAGCAACCCAAGCACCGACGTCAATGGCACCGCTCTAAATCCCGCCATAGCAAAAACAGCGATAACACCGCAAGAGGGAATAATAGTCCACTCGACTCTAGAAGAAACGACAACTGCACCACCCCGGTGGCAGCAAACGATCAAGATGCAAACTGCAAACATAGTACAGATCTGACGTCCGAACACGATGACGCCAAGGATAAGTCTCATCAAACCCCGTTTGGGGAAGAAAGCAGTCCGGACGAAGATGCACACATCATCCCGGAAACACACTTGGAGCAAGAGAACCTCCATAGAAGGCTTATCGCCACAGCAAGGGGCCTAAAGAAACAGAAGCAAAGGCTCAAGGTAGCACGAAATACGCTCAACAGCAAGTGGAACAAAGTAACAAAGTATGGTGAAAGTTACCATAAAAATAGCTATCCAAAGCGCAAGCTATTACCAGAATTCGACGACGAGGCCTTAGAGCCTATACAGCCGAAGAATGATACGGCCAACCGGCCGGATAAACCACCTTGTGAAGGCGATAGAGTGGCTAACAAAGTCATGCATAAGTCAACACACGATCTACGGAGAACTTGTGTCAAAAATCCGGCGCGACCAGATCCATCTATGGATCTAGGAAGCGCGCTACGGTACAAAACCAACACCGAACACCGCAACCGTCCGAACACCATGGCACATCCCAATACAGGGGTGCCGCACACCCCCTATGTTTCACCAATGAGGTGCTGGATCATGAATTCCCAGAGGGATTCAAACCAGTGAACATAGAGGCGTACGACGGGACCACAGACCCTGGAGTCTGGATAGAGGACTTCATCCTCCATATTCATATGGCTCGTGGAGACGATCTCCATGCCATTAAATACTTGCCCCTCAAGCTTAAAGGGCCAGCTAGGAACTGACTAAAAAGCCTCCCCGAAAACTCAATTGGAAGTTGGGAGGAGCTCGAGGACGCTTTTCGAGCTAATTCTCAAGGGACTTATGTCCGACCTCCGGATGCAGACGATTTAAGTCATATAGTCCAACAGTCTGGAGAGTCCGCTCGAAAGCTTTGGAACAGGTTCCTCACCAAGAAGAACCAAATCATCGACTGTCCGGACGCCGAAGCCTTAGCAGCTTTTAAACACAGCGTCCGAGACGAATGGCTCGCCAGACACCTCGGCCAAGAAAAACCGAGAACGATGGCAGCCCTAACAAGCCTCATGACCCGCTTTTGTGCGGGCGAGGACAGCTGGTTGGCCCGTAGCAGCACCAGCGACCCAAGCACATCCGAAGTCATGGATGGCAATGGTAAACCATGACGCAACAAAAACAAGCGTCGAAATAAAGAAGGTAGCCCAGATAACACCTCGGTAAACGCCGGATTCAGGGGCTCCCGACCAGGTCAGCGGAAAAAGCCTTTCAAAGGCAGCAGAGAAGGACAATCTGGCCTAAACAAAATTCTTGACAAACTCTGTCTGATCCACGGTACCCCAGACAAACCTGCAAATCATACCCACAGAGAATGTTGGGTCTTCAAGCAGGCCGGTAAGCTAAACGCCGAACACAAAGGGGAAGAGATACCAAGCAAAGACGAGGATGAACCTCGCCAGCAAAGCGCCGGAGGACGGAAAAAGTTCCCACCAGAGGTTAAAATCGTAAACGTGATCCATGTGACAAAGAGGAAAAGCAATCATGCACTCCGATGCACACGAGCCATAGAGCCCGTCACCCCTAGGTTCAACCCCTGGTTGGCCTGTCCGATCACTTTCGATCGTAGGGATCACGATACAAATGTCCGACGCGAAGGACTGATGGCCTTGGTGTTAGACCCAATCATAAATGGGTACCATATCACACGAGTCCTCATGGACGGCGGCAGTGATCTAAATCTGATATATGAGAACACAATCCACAAAATGGGGATAGACCCGACACAAATAAGCCACAGTAATACTACCTTCAAGGGAGTAATACCAGGCCAAGAGGCCCGCTGTACGGGCTCTCTACTACTGGAGGTGGTATTCGGTTCGCCCGATAACTTCCGAAGCGAAACGTTAACTTTTCACATTGCTCCATTCCGAAGTGATTATCAAGCACTACTCGGAAGGGCGGCTTTCACTCGTTTTAATGCAATACCGCATTATGCTTTTCTCAAGCTCAAGATTCCCGGTCCACGTGGCATCATCACAGTTAGCGGAAATACCAAACGTTTTTTACGTACGGAAGAGGACGCGGCGGCTCTAACAGTCGCGAACTAGACGACCTCACCAACCAGAAAAAATGGCAGGTCGTCAAGACCACGGACACGGTTAGACGAGTCCGGCGTTCCATCACGTATGCATGAGACGGGTTTGATGATCAAACCCTCATAAACGGTACCAGGGGCTCCCCGCGTGTAATCAGGGCCAGCCCGGCTCAACTTGACTTCTCCTGAATTTTGACAGTTCATTGATAATAACCAATTCTTCCTTTTTTGGCACGGCAACTTTCACCTAAGTTCTTTCCTGTTACAGATGATAATCGTGCTACACCCGTCCAGGACATGGCACAACGGAGACACAGGCGCAGACGTGCAACAGGGACCCGCCCAAAGGTTTCTTTTTAGATTAAGACCCCGCGTAAACCTTTTTTACTGTCTCTTGTTGCTCATATCCTCCGAATACTCCGCACAACTGAGAAGGATGTTGGCGTTATTGGCATGTGGCCACGCCAGGACTTTGCACGTACCTGGACACATGGGGTTTCTTATTAAGGGCATTGTTTAGCCCGGTATATGTTATAAAGATCGAACACCTTAGGGAGTGTTCGGCGTCGCGAGTTTGGCCCTATATGCATCAACTCCGAATCATGTCTTTGGTCAAATGTTGGTTTTGCCTGGATCCCACGTTTTGGTACCTTACGTTCCTATATCGGCTAAGGTAGCACTGGGAGAACTACTGCGATTGTGCCCTGGTTCATCCGGATGGGCACCTCAGTAGAGAAAGCCGAAAACTGACTGTCATGATATAGCGAGAGATTGGTCAACCACTCGATGACTCATCGGAATCTTCGGGATTCCTCTGCATTAATGAAGGGTCGTTTCCCGGTCATGTACGTACGCGCCCGGTATTCGGACGAGCGCAGAAGTACCAGGGGCTATACAGTAGCCCCACTATCAAACTCCTATGGCTAAGTGAAAGTGTTAAAGCAATATAGTCCGATTGCCTCGTTTGCCACGCTATCACCTCCTTAACGGACCAAGATGTTAGATCAAGTGTGGATATGCATTTTTTGCGAACACCCCCACATTATATGCATGGGGGCGGAAGCCGACGACTGCAAACTTTCAGGTTATATACATATATACATAAATGGCCGCACATGAGGCATCATAGTACTTTCGGGCAAAAGTATAAATACAACCTTGATAATTCAATAAAACATTGTTTTTACAGTGGGAATACATGTCACTAGAACATAATATTCTTCGAGCACTGAGCCTCTATCGAACGAGCGCCTTTAAGAACTTCTTCAAAGTAGTGCTCGGCAGCCACTCAGCCTACGGCCGAACCTTGTGTCGCAACAGTGGTGGCCTCCATCTCCGCATAGTATGTCTTGACACGGGCAAAGACCATCTGCGCACCCTCTATGCACGCCGATCTCTCTACAGCATCGATGCATGGCACAACACCAAGGAATTGTTGCACTAAACTAAAGTAGCTATTCGGCCTTGGCCCTCCCGGCCATAGGTGATCCACAACGGACCTCATGGAAAGTCCGGACAACCTATGGAGCTTGGCCCACTCAGCCAATCGCTCATTCAACAGCAGCGGATGGACTGGAGCGTGAAACTGCGACCAGAACAGCCTTTCCACCTCGGGACCTTTCTGATCCTTGAAGTACTCGGCCGCATCAGCAGCACTTGCAGCCAAATCCATGTAGGCGTCCGCCGAACTCCATAGCCGGTCCAGAGGAGCATACTTCAGATCTCCGAACTTAGTCCGCAACAAGAAGGGCTTCCCAGACACGATATCTGCAGCTTGATTCAGCTCCTCCTTCGTCGCTCTAATTTTGGAGCGGGCTTCCTTGGCAGCCACCAGGGCCTTCTCCAGGTCCGTCGCCTTCGCCCGGTTTTCTTCTTCAAGAAGCTGGTAACGGTCAGCGACATCTTTTAACTCTACAACCATCTTGGCTATTTTTTCCTTACTCTCACAAAGCGCGGCCTATTCGGCCCTTAACTCTTCGGCCGCCTTTAGAGCAGCCGCATTGCTACTCCTATCTTGCTCCTTGGCTTGGGCAAGCTCCGCCCGAAGGGTCTCCACGGTGGCAGCTCCATCTGCAGTCACACAACATATTAAAGATACTGGCATCATGCTCCTCTTATTATGTGACGCTCACCAGAGAAATCACTCACCCTGTGCCTCGTCAAGCCGCTTGTTGACAAGCACGATGTCGGTGTCTGCCGCATCAAGTTGCCGCTTTAGCTCGGCAAACCCATCAGTCCGGCTAGCCACCGGAGCTTCAGCCACCTGCACATAAAGGCGGTCTGGTTATTACCTGGGACTATGATCCTCTGTTTGCCGCCATTTTCGACGACAACCAGAGTCTCAGGGGCTACTATCTGCATAGGGCACACCTAATGTATGCGGTACTATCAAAAACATACACTATTTCACGTACCTCGAAGCCTTTCAGCAGACTCATAAAGGCTTCATGCAAACCGCTTTCAGCGGATGAAATCCTTTCAATTACCATACCCATTAGCGTATGATGCGCTTCCGAGACAGCCGCTTGCCCCAGAAGATCCTTCAGCGTGTCCGACCGCACATTGTACGGACCCTTGCTGTCTCTCTCTTTAAGAGCCGGATACTGGGAATCCCGGGTAGCCAAAGGGTTATCCTCCGGCCTTATTGGATCCGAAGATACCCTTTGCGACGACACTTCAAGGTCGCCCGCTTCGTGAGGCGGGGTGTCGGGGGGAGGCATTTCACTCTCCATCATCTCCGAAAGAAGATCCCTCGAAGACGAACTATGTCGAGACGGGCTATGATCCGGACTACAATTTATAAGCACTGGTTATTGTCTTCGGAAGTAAGGTAGGATATTTCCACTATTAAAGTACTTTTCGATTACTTACAGCTCGGAAAAAGGCTGATCTCCGCGCGAACATTGTGCGGCAAGAATACCCTCCGAGGCAGGACCCTCTGATGAAGATTTCTTCTCCCGTTTGGAAACCTTAGTTTCCGGATCTTCAGAGGTAGTCCTCTTCCTTCCCGGGGAGAGAGAATGTCAGATTCTTCCCTGATTGTCCTCCCTCGCGGAGGTGCTTATCCCCCCGACTGGAATGAGTAGCGAGTGAGGCCCGCTCTCGCCCTCTTTATCCCCCCCGTCATCTTCCTTCGAGGGCGCTAGATAAGGCGCCGGCTCGAGCATCTTGTCCAGTACCAGATTGTCCAAGCCCTCAGGAAGGGGGGGGCCGAACACCTGATCATCATCGCCTTTGTTATCCAGTCCTGGTCAAAGAGCGGCTTTTTAGAATGATGCCATGATAAATAAAAGGACAGCATGTTCGGCATGGGATTACTTACTTGGGCAGCGGGGCGATTGCAGCTCAGGCCCACGTCCTCGGTGGTGTCCGGACACTCTATTTGGGGTCCGAAGAATGATTTGTACATCTCTTCGTGTGTCATCTGAGGAAATGCTGAATAACTCGCGGTCCTTCCGGGTTGAATTCCCACATGCGGAGGGGCCGGCGTTTGCAAGGTTGGACTCGACGAACCAGCATAACTTGCATTACCATAACCAGACTGAAATCTCCCTCGAAGAGATCTCGAATACGGCTCTGCAGTATTGGCACATCCTTGGCTGGACCCCAGCTTAGCCCCCTGCTGATCCATGACATCAGTTGTGGTGGGGGGCCCGAGTGGAAGGTGGGGGCAGCTACCCACTTGGCACTTCGGGGAGATGTGATGTAAAACCACTCCCTCTGCCACAATCCGGACACCTCTGGGAAGGAACCCTCTGGCCATGGAGCGTCAGCGATTTTGCTTATTAAAGCACCTCCGCATGCTGCGTGCTGCCCCTCGATCATATTCGGCTTCACATTGAAGGTCTTGAGCCATAGGCCGAAGTGAGGGGTAATGCGGAGGAAGGCCTCACACACGACAATAAATGACGAGATGTGAAGAAGGGAATCCGGGGCCAGATCGTGAAAATCCAGCCCGTAATAGAACATAAGACCCCTAACAAAGGGATCCTGGGCGAGGCCTAGTCCTCGAAGGAAGTGGGAGACGAACACAACACTCTCGTTGGGTTCAGGAGTGGGGACGACCTGCCCTCGGGAGGACAGCCTATGCGGAATTTCGGTGGTCAGATATCTGGCCTCCCTTAGCTTCTTGATGTCCTCCTCTGTGACGGAGGAAGGCATCCACCGACCTTGAAGGTTGGATCCGGACATAGTTGAAGGTCTGAAGCACCTGACCTTAGCTTTGGGTGTTAGAACTCGAGGCGGGGGAAGGATTCGATTGACCACAGAGGGAAAAAAGAAAAAGCCTTGTCCCCTTTATAAAAAGGGAGAATATCAGGCGTCCTCCTCGTGGCCGTTTGGACTTACCTAAGATCCAGGAGTCATACCAATAGGCATGGTTGGGTTACCCATGTTTGTATTGATGAGAATCCTGTGATAAGGGGGACACGATCTCTGCTTTGACAAGACATGTCAAGAAAACCGCCTCGCGTTATGCGCGGAGCTGGTTGAGAGAAACGGTTTGAATAATGATCAGGTCATGGCGTGATGTCATGCTGTCAAAACATGTCAACAGATTATATTTGTGGTAATATTATTCTCTCTACAGTGGTATGTGGAACTTATTTTGTAGGGTTGGACACTGTCCTTGTATTCAAACTCTTCCATGGTGTATTCGAAGGAGGAACCCGCCTTGCAATGCCGAAGACAACACTGCGTGCCGGACTCATCGTCATTGAAGCCTGGTTCAGGGGCTACTGAGGGAGTCCTGGATTAGGGGGTCTCCGGATAGCCGGACTATATCCTTTGGCCGGACTGTTGGACTATGAAAATACAAGTTTGAAGACTTCGTCCCGTGTCCGGATGGGACTCTACTTGGCGTGGAAGGCAAGCTAGGCAATACAGATATGTATATCTCCTCCTTTGTAACCGACCTTGTGTAACCCTAGCCCCCTCCGGTGTCTATATAAACCGGAGGGTTTAGTCCGTAGGACAACATACAATCATACCATAGGCTAGCTTCTAGGGATTAGCCTCTTTGATCTCGTGGTAGATCAACTCTTGTACTACTCATATCATCAAGAACAATCAAGCATGAAGTAGGGTATTACCTCCATCAAGAGGGCCCGAACCTGGGTAAACATCGTGTCCCCTGCCTCCTGTTACCATCCACCTTAGACGCACAGTTTGGGACCCCCTACCCGAGATCCGCCGGTTTTGACACTGACATAGTGTCTGCAGGTGCTGAAATTGTAAGTAGCAGAGTAGTTTGATAGCAAGATAATTTGTAACGAGCAAGTAACGATAGTAGGAACAAAAGTGCAGCAAGGCAACCCAATCCTTTTGAGGCAAAGGACACGCCATAACGGCCTCTTATGATAAGCAAAGCGTTCTTGAGGGTACACGGGAATTTCATCTTGTCACTTTCATCATGTTGGTTCGATTTGTGTTCTCTACTTTGATAATTTGATATGAGAGTGGACCGGTGCTTAGGTGTTGTTCTTACTTGAAGAAACCTCCTACTTATGATTAACCCTCCCTCAAGCATCCGCAACTATGAGAAAAGTATTAAGAATAAATTCTAACCATAGCATTACACTTTTGGATCCAATCGGTCCCTTACGAAATAGCGCATAAACTGGGGTTTAAGCTTCTGTCACCCTCGCAACCCATCATCTAATTGCTACTCCACAATGCATTCCCTTGGGCCCAAATATGGCAAAGTGTCATGTAGTCGACGTTCACATGACACCACTAAGGGAATCACAACATACATACTATCGAAATATCGAACACATATCAAATTCACATGATTACTTGCAACATGATTTCTCCCGTGACCTCAAGAACAAAGGTAACTACTCACAAATAATAATCATGCTTAAGATCAGAGGGGTATTAAATAGTACATTGGATCTGAACATATAATCTTCCACCAAATAAACCATATAGTAATCAACTACAAGATGTAATCAACACTACTAGTCACCCACAAGTACCAATCTGTAGTTCCGGTAACTAGATTTCACACAACAGATGAACTAGGGTTTGAGAGGAGATGATGTTGTTGAAGATGTTGATGGAGATTGCCCTCCACAAGATGGGAGAATTGTTGGCGATGATGATGACGATGATTTCCCCCTCCAGGAAGGAAGTTCCCCCGACGAATTCGCTCCATCGGAGGGCAAAAGTGCTCCTGCCCAAGTTCCGCCTCGAGGCGGAGGCGCTTCATCCCGAAAGTCCTCCCCTTATTATTTTCTAGGTAAAAATGACTTATATACCAAAAGATGGGCACCGGAGGTGGGCCAAGGAGGGCACAACCCAACAGGGCGCGCGCCCAAGTGGGTTGTGCCCACCTGGTGGGCCCCCTCTGGTAGTTGTTTGATCCAATAATTCTTAAATAATTCATAAAAAATCTCCATGAAGTTTCAGCTTGTTTGGCATTGTGCAGAATAGGTGGCCTGACATAGCTTTTCCAGGTCCAGATTTCCAGCTGCCAGAATTCTCCCTCTTGGTGTGTACCTTGCAAATTATGAGAGAAAAGGCATTAGAATTACTCCAAAAAGCATTATTATGGATAAAAACATTATAAATAATAGTAAGAAAACATGATGCAAAATGGACGTATCAACTCCCCCAAGCTTAAACCTCGCTTGTGTCCTCAAGCGAAAACCAAGATCGAAAAACATGTCCACATGCTTTGAGAGAGAGGTGTCGAAAAAACAAAATACGGACATAGAAGCATCATGTTGATTATTATAACATCAACAAAATTAAACATAGGACTTTTATCATAGAACTTTCATCATATACTTCTCATGAATAAGTAATAATTCATCACACAATCAAAGTATAAAGCAAAAACTCTATTAGAAATCAAGAAAACTATGTTCTCAGTCAACTTTGCAACTACAATTCATCATCTTTTCAGGAAGGGTCGCGTGTCGGAGCCTTTAGGCAAGTCCACATACTCAACCATCATATAGTCTTTTATGAT
Organism: Triticum urartu; assembly: GCF_003073215.2. Taxonomy (NCBI): domain Eukaryota; kingdom Viridiplantae; phylum Streptophyta; class Magnoliopsida; order Poales; family Poaceae; genus Triticum; species Triticum urartu. The sequence goes on along the minus strand of NC_053027.1, from coordinate 191,495,640 downwards.
TGCTAACACTCACCGTGTACCCATGAGCAAAACGTTTCAACCGGGCACATAGAAAGATAGGGGCTTATGGTTTCGCCTCCCAACTTACTCACCTCAAGGGTGATGTCAATAATAATAACTCATGCCACCCATATTCAACTGGACATATGTGCCTAGATCTTTCCTCACCACATGGTGCTTGCCAAAAGAGAAAAATAAAAGGAATAGAGAGAAAAACTTTGACTCTTTGCATCAAAGTAAAAGATAGGCCCTTTGCAGAGCGAAGCAGAGGTTGCCATGCGCTTATTTGTTTGTATGCTCAATCCCTTAGTGCAAAAGAACGTCACATTACATTGCCCCTTGTGATAGCGACCTTTATTATGCAGTTTGTCGCTTTTATTCTTCACCATCACAAGTTCATGCAACGCTCAATTTTCTCTTACACTAAATGATCTCACACTTTTAGAAGCAATTTTTATTGCCTTTTTGCACCGATGACAACTTACTTAAGGGATCTTGCTCAATCCCTAGGTAGGTATGGTGGACACTTGAAAATTAGATTTGGGTTTAAGGGTTTTTGGATGCACAAGTAGTATCTCTACTTAGTGCAGAATTTTTGGCTAGCAAAGATAGGGGGCAAGCACCATATGTTAAAGGATCTATGACAATATGACTTCTATGTGAATATGAACAAACATAAATCATTAAGTTGTCTTCCTTGTCCAACGTCAACAATTTTGGCATATAATATTTTGATGAGGGCTCACAATCATAAAAGATTTCTATGATAGTATATTTATATGTGAATCTTCTCTTCCCTTATTAATTCTTTCGTGAGTTGCATCATTGACTAATGCTATGTTTGTCAATCTCTAATAAAATTTTCTACTTATACTTTTACTTATGTGGTAACATCACTTACCATAGGATTAGTATATAATCTTTTTCTTTATTTATTTCCTTTATTTTATTTGTTTCCTTTCTTATTTCTTTTCTTTTATTTACAACATGAAAGTAAAGAAAGCAAAAACTCACACTAAACTTTATTATATAACTTGCACATGATTACAATGATAGATCACTAAGCAAACTCTCAAATAAGATAGGATCGAACTAAACTTTTATTCATCTAAAGAAAAAGGGTCGAACTAAAATAAGTAAAAGCAAAAGATAGTGGGATGATACGATACCGGGGCACCTCCCCCAAGCTTGGCGGAAGCCAAGGGGAGTGCCCATACCCGATACTCAATTCTCCTTTGGTGGTGAAGAAGGTGATGGTGATGAAGAAGAAAAGATCTTGTCCTCGGATTTCCATGGCAGTGGTCCACCATCGTGGGAGGAGGAGTGAGTCTCACGAGTCCTGCAACTAGCAGCCAAATTCATACCTTTAAACCTCGCCTCATATTCAAAGACTTGGTTTTGAAGATAATAGATCTGGCTTTGGAGGAAGTTGATTTGCTCGTTGAGGGTGAAGATGATGTCCTTCGTGGGCTTGCCATCCACCTTGAGATCACGGGAAAGGTCCATGATCATGAGGTGATTGGCATTGACCCCGTGCTCCACCATCCCCTTGCACCAGAAGACGTCTTGCTCCACAGCTTCGAGCTTGACCTCCATGGTTCCCGCCCCCTTGGGACGTGGAACATCGTGGAGGTGAAGCACCCCCTCATGCATATGGATGACCTAAGGGTGCTACACCACTTCCCGCAGATATGGGTTGATGACGTTCTTGAAGAACTTGTCCTTGGAGGAGCTTGAAGAGGACATGGTAGATGGGATCTGACAGAAAACAACAAGGAAAAAGAGAACAGAGGATTTCTCCGCGATACGGTGATCAACAGGTTCGCGAAGTATATATAGATTTTTTTATCTTTGAGGACAAGTATATGGTAGAAAAATGGATTATAGAAGGTGTCCCAGGTGGGCACAAGACACCAGGGCATGCCAGGCGTGTCTTATGACCACCAGGGGACGCTTCCTGGAAGTTTCTTTATTCCCAAAATTCTAAAATATTCCAAAACTGATAAAAAATATTTTTGTGGATTTTTCGGAGTCCGTTTACTTACCGTATCATGTACCTCCTTATTTTCATGATTCTGGAGTGTTCCGGACGGACTCTTTTATCTATTCTTCCGGTGTCATAGTTTGGATAATATTACTTTCAACATTAATAGGCATACCTGAGATATAATCCTTTATTCGTTTCCCATTGACAACCTTCGGGTTAGTACCTTCAGAATTTTTATTTTGATGGCTCCAGACCGATTAACCTCCTCAATGACATACGGACCTTCCCATTTTGAGAGGAGTTTTCCTGCAAAGAATCTAAAACGAGAGTTGTACAAAAGAACATAGTCTCCGACTTTAAACTCACTCTTTTGAATTCGTTTTTCATGCCATATTTTTACTTTTTTAAAAATAATTTTGCGTTTTCATAAGCTTGGGTCCATTCATCCAGTGAGCTAATATCAAATAACCTCTTTTCACCAGCAAGCTTGAAATCATAACTGAGTTCTTTGATTGCCCAAAATGCTTTGTGTTCTAACTCAAGAGGCAAATAACAAGCTTTTCCATAAACCATTTTATAAGGAGACATACCCATAGGATTTTATATGCTATTCTATAAGCCCAAAGTGCATCATCTAATTTCTTAGACCAATTCTTCCTGGACCTATTAACAGTATTTTGCAAAATTAATTTTATTTCTCTATTGCTAAGTTCAACTTGACCACTAGACTGAGGATGATAAGGTGATTAAATTCTATGGTTAACACCATAGTTGGCAAGCATTTTACGGAAAGCACCATGAATAAAGTGTGAACCACCATCAGTCATTAAATATCTAGGGACTCCAAACCTTGGGAAAATAACTTCCTTAAGCATTTTAATAGAGGTATTGTGATCAACACTACTGGTTGGAATGGCTTCTACCCATTTAGTAACATAATCAACAACAACCAAAATATGAGTATACCCATTAGCGGAAGGAAAAGGTCCCATGTAATCAAATCCCCAAAATCAAATGGTTCAACAGCAAGTGAATAATTCATAGACATTTCTTGATGCTTACAGATATTACCTATTCTTTGGCATTCATCACAAGATAAGACAAACTTATGGGCATCCTTGAAGAGAGTAGGCCAATAAAATCCAGATTGCAATACCTTGTGAGTAGTTCTATCTCCAGCATGATGCCCTCCATAATCCTCAGAGTGACATTTCCGTAGGATTTGTCCCTGTTCATCCTTAGGTATACAACATTTAATAATACCATCTACTCCTTCTTTATAAAGATGTGGGTCATCCCAAAAGTAATGTCTTAAATCATAAAAGAATTTTTTATTTTGTTCGTAAGTAAAGCTAGGTGGTAAATATTTAGCAACAATGTAATTGGCATAATCAGCATACCAAGGATTATTATGAGAAACATTTATTACAGCTAACTACTCATTAGGAAAACTATCATCAATAGGTAGTGGGTCATCAAGCACATTTTCAAGCCTAGAAAAATTATCAGCTACTGGGTTCTCAGCTCCTTTTTTATCAGTGATATGTAAATCAAATTCTTGTAACAAGAGAACCCATCGAATAAGTCTAGGTTTAGCATCTTTCTTTTCCATAAGATATTTAATAGCATCATGGTTTGTGTGAACAATTACTTTGGAATCAACAATATAAGGTCTAAATTTATCACAAGCAAACACAACTGCTAAGAATTATTTTTCAGTAGTAGCATAATTTCTTTAAGCACTGTCTAGAGTGTTACTAGCATAATGAATAACATTAAGTTGCTTATCAACTCTTTGTCCTAGAACAACACCAACAACATAATCACTAGCAGCACACGTGATTTCAAAAGGAAAGTTCCAATTAGGTGGTTGAACAATAGGTGCAGAAATTAAGGCTTTCTTAAGTGTTTCAAAGGCTTCTAAACAATCATAATAAAAAACAAAAGGAATGTCCTTCTGCAAGAGACTAGTGAGAGGCCTAGAAATTTTTGAAAAGTCTTTGATAAATCTCCTATAGAAACCAGCATGACCTAAGAAACTATGAATACCTTTTATATCTTTAGTACATGGCATTTTCTCAATTGCATCAACCTTAGCTTTGTCCACTTCAATACCTTTGTTAGAAATTTTATGACCCAAGACAATGCCTTCATTAACCATAAAGTGGCACTTCTCCCAATTCAAGACAAGATTTGTTTGTTCACATCTATGCAAAACTCGATCAAGATTGCTTAAACAATCATCAAAAGACTTCCCATAAACAGAAAAGTCATCCATGAAAACCTCTACAATCTTTTCACAAAAGTCAGAGAATATAGCAGTCATACATCTTTGAAAGGTAGCAGGTGCATTACATAAACCAAAAGGCATACGTCTATAAGCATAGGTTCCAAAGGGACAAGTAAAAGTGGTCTTTTCTTGATCAGGTTGAGAAACATGTATTTGTGAAAAGCCAGAATATCCATCAAGGAAGCAAAAGTGTGTGTGCTTAGATAATCTTTCAAGCATTTGATCAACAAAAGGCATAGGGTAATGATCTTTTCTAGTTGCTTTGTTTAATTTTCTAAAATCTATTACCATTCTATAGCCTGTAACAATTCTTTGTGGAATAAGTTCATTCTTATCATTAGGAACAACAGTTATACCTCCTTACTTAGGAATACAATGGACAAGGCTTACCCATCTACTATCGGCTATGGGATAGATTATACCTACTTCCAGAAGTTTTAATATTTCCATTCTTACCACTTCTTTCATATTCGGATTTAACCGACGTTGGTGATCAACAACGGGTTTAGCATCAGGTTCCATATTAATCTTGTGCTGACATAGAGTGGGACTAATGCCCTTTAAATCATCAAGAGTATATCCAATAGCAGCTCGGTGCTTCCGTAGAACTTTCAATAATCTTTCTTCTTCATGTTCTGAAAGGTTAGCACTAATAATAACATGATATATCTTGTTTTCATCAAGACAAGCATATTTCAAAGTGTCTGGCAATTGTTTTAATTCAAACACAGGATCGCCTTTAGGTGGAGGAGGACCTCCTAGAGTTTCAATAGGCAAATTGTGTTTAAGTAGAGGTTGTTGTTCAAAGAATTTTTTTTCTATTTCATTTCTTTCATGCATATGAAAATCATTCTCACGGTCTAGCAAATATTGTTCTAAAGGATCAGTAAGTGGTACAATAATAGAAGCAAGACCAATTAATTCATCTTTACTAGGCAATTCTTTTTCATGAAGATTTCTACTAAACTTGGAAAAATTAAACTCATGAGACTCATTACCAAAACTGTGACGCCCTCGATTTAATCATACATGCAAATGTGCACGATCAAGATCAAGGACTCACGAAAGATATCACAACACAACTCTAGACACAAATAAAATAATACAAGCTTTATATTACAAGCCAGGGGCCTCGATGGCTCGAATACAAATGCTCAAAGACACAAGAGTCAGCGAAGCAACAATATCTGAGTACAGACATAAGTTAAACAAGTTGCCATAAGATGGCTAGCACAAACTGGGATACAGATCGAAAGGGGCACATGCCTCCTGCCTGCGATCCTCCTAAACTACTCCTGGTCATCGTCGGCGGTCTGCATGTAGTAGTAGGCACCTGTAGTGTAGTAGTAGTCATCGTCGGTGGTGTCTGGCTCCTGGGCTCCAACATCTGGTCGCAACAACCAGGTATAGAAATGGGGAAAAGGGGGGGAGCAAAGCAACCATGAGTACTCATCCAAAGTACTCGCAAGCAAGGAACTACACTACATATGCATTGGTATCAATGAAAGGGGTAGTATATGTGGACCGAACTGCAGAATGCCAGAATAAGAGGGGGATAGCTAGTCCTATTGAAGACTACGCTTCTGGTAGCCTCCATCTCGAAGCAGTAGAAGAGAGTAGATGGTAAGTGCACCAAGTATCATCGTATAGCATAATTCTACCCGACGATCCTCCCTTCGTCGCCCTATGAGAGAGCGATCACCGGGTTGTATCAGACACTTGAAAGGGTGTATTTTACTAAGTATCCAGTTCTAGTTGTCATAAGGTCAAGGTACAACTCCGGGTCATCCTTTTGCCGACAGACATGGCTATTCGAATAGATAAACTTCCCTGCAGGGGTGCACCACATTACCCAACACGCTCGATCCCTCTGGTCGGACACACTTTCCTGGGTCATGCCCGGCCCCGGAAGATCAACACGTCTCGGCCCTACCTAGGCACAATAGAGAGGTCAGCACACCGGTCTAAATCCTATGCGCGTAGGGGTCTGGGCCCATCATCCATTGCACACCTGCACATTGCGTACGTGGCCAGTGAGCAGACCTAGCAACCTCCATTACAAAGGAAGTTGCGTTACGTGGTCCCACCCGACGCGCGCCGCTCAGTCGCTGACGTCAAGAAGGCTCTGGTTGATACCACGACGTCGAGTGCCCATAACTATTCCCGCATAGTTGGTTAGTGCGTATAGGCCAGTGGCCAGACTCAGATCAAATACCAAGATCTCATTAAGCATGTTAATTGAAGTATCCGCGGACGCCGACCAGGGCCAGGCCCACCTCTCACCTAGGTGGTCTAAACCTGCACTATCGCTCCGCCACAAAGATCCACCTAGAGGGCCGTCGGGACAAAGGTCCTTTCAGCCCCCAATCCGTGAATCACTCACGGGTACTCTACGAGCCGACCCGTCTTTAGTCACCACATGTATCATGTATAAGATATATAGTATATACCCGTGATCACCTCCCTTGTGATCACGGCCCGATAGTATAGAATGGCAGACGATCAAGAATGTAGGGCCACTGATGATAAACTAGCATCCTATACTAAGCATTTAGGATTACAAGTAAGGTATCAACAACTGTAGCAACAATGGCAGGCTACACAATAGAATAGGATTAACGAAAAGCAGTAACATGCTACACTAATCTAATGCAAGCAGTAGAGGGAAGGAATAGGCGATATTTGGTGATCAAGGGGGGGCTTGCCTGGTTGCTCTGGCAAGGAGGGGTTGTCAACAACGTAGTCAATCGGGGCACCAGCTGGGGCGTCAGTCTCGTAGTCTACTAGAGAGAATAGGGGGAAAACAATGAATACAATGCAAACAGATGCATATCGATGCATGACATGACAAGTAACGGTGCCAGGTGTGCCCTAACGCAGTAGGAGGTGATATCGGTGAAGGGGGGAAACATCCGGGAAAGTATCCCTGGTGTTTCGCGTTTTCGGACAGATGAGCCGGAGGGGGAAAGTTGCGTGTTTTCTATGCTAGGGATATGTGGCAGACGAAGGGGCCACATATCCGGATTCGTCTCGTCGTTCTGAGCAACTTTCATGTACAAAGTATTTTCATCTGAGTTACGGATTATTTTATATTAATTTTTAAAGATTTCATTCATTTTTAGAATTAACAGAATTAAGTTAATGAGAAAATGTAATTATGACATCAGTGTGATGTCAACATGATGTCAGCAGTCAACTAGTTAGTTGACCTAGTCAAACTAACGTGTGGGTCCCATTCATCATTGACTAGACTAACTAATCGTGATTAATTAATTAACTAAGTGACCAGGGTAATTAACTACAATTAATTAGGTTAATTAATTTACTTAATTAGTTAAGTTTGTTTATTTTTTTCGTTCTAAGGGGCATGGGGCCCAACTATCATAGGCACAGGGGGCCTATCGGCCGCGGGGCTAATGGGCATAGCCCGAACGGGCGCTGGGCACCGGGCACTCGAGCATGCACGGGCAGCACACGACGGGGTGAGCGGAGACGGCGGTAGCCGTGGCGGCGCGGGTGCTAGGCGTGCGGCTATGGGCGGGTGTGTGCAGGCTTGGCCGCGAGTAGCAGACGGCTGCGAGCGCGCGTAGACACGCGTAGTTGACAGACGGCGGCTGCAGCGGGGCGAAATGGGGGAGCTGGTGTGCGGTCAGGGTGCAGGGGGCGAGGGGAAGCGGCTGGCCGAGCGGCGGCAGGCTTTGGCCAAGGTGGCCACGGGCAGGGACGAGGGGAGCCGAGCGCTGGAGGCTCGAACACTGGCGGGTGTGGCCGTGGTGCGTTTAGGGGCGCCGGGGTGGTGCGCACGGTGTCCGAGCGCGATGAGCGGCGCCCGCAACGGGGCAATAGCTGCAGGTGGCCGCAGCGGGCGGTGCTGGCGGAGGACGGCGTCGCGGGAGGAAGAAGAGGCTGGGGCACAAGGTAGCTATGGGCGCGGGCTAGCCGTGGGGATGCGAGCGCGGTCGCAGCCTTGGCCGCAGCCGTGAGTGTGAGGGAGAGAGGAGGAAAGGCCGGAGCTCATGGCGGGGCCGTGGGGAACTGGCAGTGGGCTCGGGGAGGAGTCGGGGAAGCGAGATCCGGCGACGGGGCGGCGACTCGACGGTGAGGTAGCTCCGGGCGGCGGCGGACGATGGCGGTAGGCGGTGGTTCCTCGGGCACGGGCACGCCGGCGAGGTGGGGCTCCAGCATGGCAAGGGGTTGGGCGCGGGGTGCTTGGCGACGCTGGAGGACGAGGTGGGTGGGGGTCTCGGTAGGAGGAGTGGGGGTCTGGCAGGAGGAGTGGGGGTCGTGCGGCGGGCGACGGGGATGATCCCGATCCAGATCTGGATTGGTGGGGGGAAGTGGGGGCTGGTTGCCCTAGGGTTCGAACGGGGTGGGGAATAAGGGAGGGCAGCCTGGGTCGGGTGGACTAGCCTGACAGGGAGTGGCCAGCTGGGCCAAGGCCCCTCGGGGAGGGGAGGGTTATCTCTTTTTCTTATTTTTTCTTTTCTTTTCTTTTTCATTATAGTTTCATTTATTTTAGTTTTGTAAAATACCAAGTTAGCACCTACATTAGTATCATTAATATAGGCCACTGCCCAACCTGGTTTGGACCCAAAATAAGTTAGTTTATTATTTTTATAATTTAAAAAGCAATTAAAATGTTATCTAGCCACTGTTTTTATTTAGTTTATGGCATTTAAACATTTTGAAAAGGGTTGGTTCCACCATCAAAATTTTGTTAGGGATTATTTGCCACATGATGAACATTTTAGTTTTCATGTTTGAGAAGTTTAGAATTTCACTTGTTATTTGAATTTGAATTTGAACGAGACTTGATTCACCGCAATATTAACAACAGTAACCGGGGTGACATGGCATCATTAGCAGAGGGTTACTGTAGCTTAACTATCCGGGCGTCACAATTCTCCTCCACTAAAATCTCGTCCCAAGATTTAAGAGGGGGGCTAAGGGGGAAAGGTCCGGTTACGAAATTCTAACGAATCTTCTCGATCTTGGTTGCTTTTCTTGAAGAGGTCAATCCACTATGTTGATGTCTTCATTTCTCTGCTTACGGTCATCATGATGAAGTCCGCATCATTTCTTCGGGAACTCCATCGTTCTTATGAAAGAATAAGGGGGTATTCTGGGAGAATGGACCTCTGCAAGGTTGACTATCTGGTAGATAACATCAGGGAAGGTGGCGGAAAGTAACTCTCGAATTGAAACTTGAGAAAATATTGAGAGCAAAATAAAGAGGTGTCATGGGAAGTTTCAAGCGCAGGCAATCATTCGATGCCTGAAACATGGTATGAAAGGGGTTCAAAGCAACAAAAGTAGATATTACGTTTGACACTAGAGTTGATCTCTAGGAAGGTGTCTTGTGATTCACACACGAAGCCAAGCGTGAGGAATAACTTTGGAAACAGAGGTGTACGAGAGAGTCGGGTTTCGATCCTGTGGAACTGTGGGTTATGGGCCCACCATGTGGGTTAAAAGTAGGAGGAGCGGTGACATCTTGCATGGTCATGATAGCAAGGCATGTCAGAGGGTAGCATGTCAGTTATGTCGGCAACAACGTCGGTACCAAGGGCGAGGGACAAAGAGAACCATTTTCCTGCTCGTTGAACGAGGCGGACCAATAGGCAAAGTTCTCGTCCATCGGTGGCTACCGAAATGTCATCAACAATAGTAACACGGTCTTGCTGACAGAATTGTACACCGAGGTGTTTACATGAGCAGGAGAATGTTACTTCTTAGATCATATAGATCACAAGAAAGGTTAAACAAAACAATGGAAAGGAAAATGTGATCATCGGATTAAACAGAACAATGGAAAGGAATGTGTTTAAACACATAATTCAGGGGTATATCCTTCCCACGGACAAGTAGGGCATGATATCCATGACAGGATATAAAGTAGAAAACCATTTAGGTAAGGGGAGAGAAACTTCATGACATTACCCATACAATGGTGTTTGGATAATTGATAAGGAAAATTTAGCATTGTGCTTCCAATGTTTTTACTGAAAATCAGAGTACCACAGACATGCTTCGAGATAGCATTGACATGGTCCTCAATCAAAGGTCATACGTTGGATACACAAAGGATCCATCGGTAACACTCATAGAATAAGTCTTAAAATTTCCTCATGGAAGAATGGTTATCCTTGCTAAACAAGAAACTATAACAACAGGGCCTCCGACCAGGTGTGCTAGGCACGACATCACCTTACCGGGTCACATAAAGACCAATGTTATAAATCTCGGAAATATGTTTCAACCATCATATCTGACCGAGATTCAGATCTGATTGGTGTCAGGATACCTCAGACTCAGGATGCCTGAGAAGAAAAGGTGCGACAAAAATTGACAAAAATTGTAAGATTCTCGGGAAATGAACTATGGAAGCGAGTTCTGAAACAAGAGTTCATCTTTAAACCAAGGAGAGGATGAGGAGGTGGCTGATGGACTCAGCGATTTCATCGAGATTAACAAAAGATGGATTTCCACAATTATCTGAACAAGGAGGTAAGACTTGTCAGACCAAATGATATAATGATGTATGCTTGAGGAAAATATACACAATTAAACATTGATTGAAAGGTGCACCCGAAATATGGGCTTAGGTAGCATGATCAATGTTAGAATGGTGATTTGATAACCAATGGTCTAATAATGAAATATCGATCATTAACTTCAAAGCAATAGGGTTGCTAGAAGTTTTGAAGTCGCACATCATAGTTCAATTGTCGGTTTTCCGGTTAGAAACAACACGGGGACCAAGGAGTGAACGGATATGGCAAGAAGTATCACCTGTATCAAGAATTCTTAAGAGGTGGTGAAATTCTCACAACATTCTTGACATAAAAGATGGTAATACTCCAAGGTAAAGAACAAATGTTGGATAGCAAGGATCTCAAGGTATATCACGAAACATGAACAAGTTTGTGTTGAACGGAAGGCAATAAAGTGGTCAATGATAACAAAAATCATCGAGGGCAAGGATGGTACTTCTCATCATGAATTCAATTGATATCCTGGAAGGAGTCAAAATATTGATGATGATCATGACACATTTGTCGAGAGATTTCATGAAGATGCAATCGATCAGTGATGGCATCAAGTCAAAGGAATGATGAAGAGCAAGTTTATTGGAACCACGAGTACGACGCAAACTCGGAACCAAGCTTGTTGTTCAAGGCGAAATGATATGACGAGGAAGATCGACGTAAGCTTAGCTCACCATCGAAAATTGTGCTCCGAGAAGAAGGACCACGAAGCACAATTAAAATTTAGCACAATAATGATATGTCCGATCAGGCTAGGAATGAATTGAGGGATTATTAAACTTGTAGGCAATGAAAATTACTTTAATGAATCAGAGTGCGAAATCAATTCACTTATCGGTGTTCTTGAGTGACTAATAACTCAAAACCTGGTGAAAACCTGAAATTGATGAGAAGCAATTCTAGATGAAGACTCATAGGAAGCAACATAGTTCTTTGATATTCTCGAGATACCAGGGGTAATTCTCGAAGGTAGATCATAATAGAGGTTGGGCAGGCGTAATGATCTGTAGACGACAAGTGCTTTAACTTGCCCAAGAAATGGGATCAAAGAAGAACAATCATGGTCGGAAACACAGTTGCAAAGGATCAATTCATAGATACCAAAGGATATTATATCAAGGAAATAATTATTATTACAAGAAGCTTCCAGGATAGGACCTACATCATGTCCATGGGCATGAACACAAAGGTTCAAGGTCGACTCCCACTTCCTCAATGCATAACCTTCCATTCACCTCTCGTATTTAGAAAATGACATTAGTTGTTGAAAGTTTTATTGCACCAGATAAATATGACCCGTGAAATCTTTCTGGTTCACACAGATTAGGGAAGGCGCAGGTTCAACCCATCGGGGCATCTTAGGAACATATACCACAAACTTCGGAGTAAATATCAGCATCTCAAAAGCATAACATGGTTGGCCAAATCAGAGAATAGGATTTACCAATGGCATTATGTAACAGGGAAAGAACTTCCAAAGTGATTGAATATGAGGGATGTTGTCAGATAAAATCCAACAAAGGATCTGGTGGTGATGTGAGCATTGATACTCAACCAGAGGAAGAAGGGATGCAAGGCGATCAGATTGTAGAAATAACTGACTAACTCAAGGCTCAAATGCAAAAGAATTATGATTTCCAAATCAAGGGATCAGAGGCAAACACTCTTATTGAGGATGGATAAGTGGAGTAGGCTTAGGGGTACAATCGAGAGCGATTTGATTGGTCGAGATCCAGCCCATGTTAGAATGATGTCTGAGCCAGAAGGATGAATTCTCGGATCTGATTGAGGATTGCGATCATTCACAACATATTGAATCAACAGACTCAAAATGATCATGACAAAGGATGTCAACATAGATTACTAGAAATATGAAATTAACCATAATGCAGGCAGACAAGTATTTGCAGAGCAACAACGTGCATAGGATTACCGGGAGGTCAGATAGTATTCCAATGTATCTTGTGAATCATATGAATCAACAAGGGAAGAACGGATACTCGGTAAGTGCAAGGAATTATCCGTAGGGTTATTAATGCGGAAAAGGGCTGAAAAGCAGTGGGAACAAAGGATTCTCGGAACATCAAAGAATTTTTCAGGGTATCAAGTAATAACAAGGGCAACTAGGATCAAAGGTATGAACGACAAGTGTAACTAGTTATCCATAAGGATTTATCGGTGGTCGGGAATTTTCAAAGTGATGAGCACATGTTCTCGGGAGAACCTCGGAGATTATCTTTGAAGTGTTCTAGTGATGTAGGCGATCAACTGTAATAAAGGGCTCTCTGGGTGGATGTGATAACGTGATCCTAATGTTAGAGTTAGTAAATCCATTTTAACCCGAATAGAAGAGAGATCAGAGTCCTAGAGTATAGATGAGGAATAAAAGAACCTAGTACCACCCAATGGTGACGTGGGCCCGTAAGACACACAACCATGTTAGTAAAAGTTTTGCAATGTCTAGACTCGACTTTGGCCAAGGAGTGTGGAAGGGGGATTCCTATAGGCAGACGGCTCTGATACCAACTTGTGACGCCCTCGATCTAATCGTACACTAATCATACACGCAAATGTGTACGATCAAGATCAAGGACTCACGGGAAGATATCACAACACAACTTTAGACACAAATAAAATAATACAAGCTTTATATTACAAGCCAGGGGCCTCGAAGGCTTGAATACAAATGCTCGAAGACACAAGTCAGCGGAAGCAACAATATCCGAGTACATACATAAGTTAAACAAGTTGCCATAAGATGGCTAGCACAAACTGGGACACAAATCGAAAGAAGCGCAAGCCTCCTGCCTGGGATCCTGATGACCCACAAGTATAAGGGATCTATCGTAGTCCTTTTAATAAGTAAGAGTGTCGAACCCAATGAGGAGCAGAAGGAAATGATAAGCGGTTTCCAGCAAGGTATTCTCTGCAAGTATTGAAATAAGTGGTAACAGATAGTTTTGTGATAGGATAATTTGTAACGAGCAACAAGTAACAAAAGTAAATAAAGTGCAGCAAGGTGGCCCAATCCTTTTTGTAGCAAAGGACAAGCCTGGACAAACTCTTATCTAGAGAAAAGCGCTACCGAGGACACATGGGAATATCGTCAAGCTAGTTTTCATCACGTTCATACGATTCGCGTTCGGTACTTTGATAATTTGGTATGTGGGTGGACCGGTGCTTGGGTACTGTCCTTACTTGGACAAGCATCCCACTTATGATCAACCTCTATAGTAAGCATCCGCAACTACAACAAAAGTATTAAGGTAAACCTAACCATAACATGAAACCTATGGATCCTTTTTAGTGGCCTTATTTAATTTGCGGAAATCAATTACCATCCTATAACCTGTAATAATTCTTTGAGGAAGCAATTCATCTTTATCATTAGGAAAGACAGTAATACCCCCCTTCTTAGGGACACAATGGACAGGACTTACCCACTAACTATCAGCAACGGGATAGATTATACCTGCCTCAAGGAGCTTTAGTATTTCCTTTCTTACCACTTCTTTCATTTCAGGATTCAGCCGTCGTTGATGATCACAAACTGGTTTAGCATCTTCTTCCAAATTTATTTTATGTTGACATAGAGTGGGACTAATGCCCTTAAGATCATCAAGAGTATACCCAATAGCAGCACGGTGCTTCTTCAGAGCTTTGAATAATCTCTCTTCCTCGTGCTCTGAAAGGTTAGCACTAATAATAACATGATATATCTTTTTCTCATCAAGATAAGCATATTTAAGAGTATCAGGCAACAGTTTAAGCTCAAACACGGGATCACCCTTGGGTGGAGGAGGATCCCCTAGGATTTCAAGAGGCAAATTGTGTTTCAGAATAGGTTCATGTTTAAACAATACTTCATCTATTTCCCTTCTTTCATTCATAAACATATCATTTTCATGGTCTAGCAAATATTGTTCTAAAGGATCACTAGGAGGTACGACAATAGAAGCAAGACCAATAATTTCATCCTTACTAGGTAATTCTTCTTCACGGTGCTGTCTACTAAATTTAGAGAAATTAAATTCATGAGACATATCATCTAAACCGATAATAACAACATCCTTTTTGCAATCTATCTTAGCATTAACAGTGTTCAAGAAGGGTCTACCAAATATAATGGGACAAAAGCTATCTTGTGGGGAACCAAGAACAAGAAAATCAGCATGATATTTAGTTTTCCCACACAAGACTTCAACATCTCTAACAATTCCCATTGGTGAAATAGTATCTCTATTAGCAAGTTTAATTCTGACATCAATATCTTCTATCTCAGCAGGTGCAATATCATGCATAATTTCTTTGTATAAGTTGTAAGGTATTGCACTAGCACTAGCACCCATATCACATAAGCCACGATAATATTCATCTCCTATTTTAACAGAAATAACAGGCATGTCCACAGGTCTGTTTTTATCTTTTGCACAAGGTTTAGCAATTCTACCAGTCTCATCAAGGAAATGAATAACATGCCCATCAATATTATTAGACAAGAGATCTTTAACAATAGCAATATCAGGTTCAATTTTAATTTGCTCAGGAGGTGTATAAGTTTTAATATTGCTTTTATGAACCATAGTTGAAGCTTTAGCATGATCCTTTATCATGACAGGGAAAGGTGGTTTCTCAACATAAGAAGTAGGAACAATAGGATCATTATAAGTGATAGTCTTTTCTTCAACTTTAATAGGTGCATCTACTTTTACTTCTATGGAGGATGATATTTAAGCCACTTCTCCTTGGGGAGATCAACATAAGTAGCAAAAGATTCACAGAAAGAAGCTACTATTTCAGAGTCAAGTCCATATTTAGTGCTAAATTTACGGAAAACATCAGTATCCATAAAAGATTTAACACAATCAAACTTAGGTGTCATACCTGACTCCTTACCTTCGTCGAGGTCCCAGTCTTCAGAGTTGCATTTAATTCTTTCCAATAAATCCCATTTGAATTCAATAGTCTTCATCATAAAAGAGCCAGCACAAGAAGTATCAAGCATGATGCGATTGCTATCAGAAAGCCGAGCATATAGATTTTGAATAACTATTTCTCTTCAGAGCTCATGATTGGGGAATGAATATAACATTGATTTAAGCCTCCCCAAGCTTGAGCGATACTTTCTCCTTCGCGAGGCCAAAAATTATATATATAATTGCGATAACGATGAACAAGATGCATAGGATAAAACTTCTGATGAAATTCCAATTTCAATCGTTTGTAGTTCCATGACCCCGTATCATCACATAGCCTATACCATGTCAATGCATCCTCCTTCAAAGATAAAGGGAAGACCTTCTTCTTAACAACATCTCCGGGTACACCTGCAAGCTTAAATAATCCACAAACTTCATCCACATATATTAGGTGCTCATCAGGATGCTTTGTTCCATCTCCTGCAAAAGGATTAGCTAGCAGTTTTTCTACCATACCCGAAGGGATTTCAAAGCAAACATTTTCATTTTCAGTAGGTTCAGTAGGTTGAGGAGCAACTCTTTGCTCTACTGGTCGGGGTGAAGATACCCCGAACAAGCCCCTCAGAGGATTACTTTCCATAGTAACAAGTGACAGTAAATTTCAGCACACTATATAAATTTTCCTTACCAAATTCCAGCTACCAAAGGCGCTTCACTCCCCGGCAACGGTGCCACAAAAGAGTCTTGATGACCCACAAGTATAGGGGATCTATCGTAGTCCTTTCGATAAGTAAGAGTGTCGAACCCAACGAGGAGCAGAATGAAATGATAATCGGTTTCCAGCAAGGTATTTTGTGCAAGTACTGAAATAAGTGGTAACAGATAGTTTCGTGATAGGATAGTTTGTAACGAGCAACAAGTAACAAAAGTAAATAAAGTGCAGCATGGTGGCCCAATCCTTTTTGTAGCAAAGGACAAGCCTGGACAAACTCTTATATAGAGAAAAGCGCTCCCGAGGACACATGGGAATATCGTCAAGCTAGTTTTCATCACGTTCATATGATTCGTGTTTGGTACTTTGATAATTTGGCATGTGGGTGGACCGGTGCTTGGGTACTGTCCTTACTTGGACAAGCATCCCACTTATGATTAACCTCTATTGTAAGCATCCGCAACTACAACAAAAGTATTAAGGTAAACCTAACCATAGCATGAAACGTATGGATCCACCTTACGAAGCAACGCATAAACTAGGGTTTAAGCTTCTGTCACTCTAGCAACCCATAATCTACTTATTACTTCCCAATGCCTTCCTCTAGGCCCAAATAATGATGAAGTGTCATGTAGTCGACGTTCACATAACACCACTAGAGGAGAGACGACATACATCTCATCAAAATATCGAACGAATACCAAATTCACATGACTACTAATAGCAAGACTTCTCCCATGTCCTCAGGAACAAACATAACTACTCACAAAGCATATTCATGTTCATAATAAGAGGGGTATTAATATGCATATAGGATCTGAACATATGATATTCCACCAAATAAACCAACTAGCATCAACTACAAGGATTAATTAACACTACTAGCAACCTACTAGTACCAATCCCGGATTTGAAGACAAGAATTGGATACAAGAGATGAACTAGGGTTTTGAGAGGAGATGGTGCTGGTGAAGATGTTGATGGAGATTGCCCTCTCTCGATGAGAGGAGCGTTGGTGATGACGATGGTGATGATTTCGCCCTCCCGGAGGGAAGTTTCCCCGGCAGAACAGCTCCGCCAGAGACCTAGATTGGTTCTGCCAAGGTTCCGCCTCGTGGCGGCGGAGTTTCGTCCGAGGAGATGGCTTATGATTTTTTCCTCATCAAAAGACTCCATATAGCAGAAGATGGCCATCGGAGGGCCACCAGGGGGCCCATGAGGTAGGGGGCGCGCCCAGGGGGGTAGGGCACGCCCCCCACCCTCGTGGGCAGGGTGTGGCCCCCCTGGTGAACTTCTTGTGCTCAGTATTTTTTATATATTCTGAAAATGTCTTCCGTGAAGTTTCATGACTTTTGGAGCTGTGCTGAATATGTCTCTAATATTTTCTCCTTTTCCAGCCCAGAATCCCAGCTGCCGGCATTCTCCCTCTTTATGTAAACCTTGTAAAATAAGAGAGAATAGGCATAAGTATTGTGACATAATGTGTAATAACAACCCATAATGCAATAAATATCGATATATAAGCATGATGCAAAATGGACGTATCAGATCCTCCTAAACTACTCCTGGTCATCGTCGGTGGTCTGCACGTAGTAGTAGGCACCTCGGGTGTAGTAGGAGTCATCGTCGGTGGCATCTGGCTCCTGGGCTCCAACATCTGGTTGCAACAACCAGGTATAGAAAGGGGGGAAAGGGGGGAGCAAAGCAACCGTGAGTACTCATCCAAAGTATTCGCAAGCAAGGAACTACACTATATATGCATTGGTATCAATGAAAGGGGTAGTATATGTGGACTGAACTGCAGAATGCCAGAATAAGAGGGGGATAGCTAGTCCTATCGAAGACTACGCTTCTGGCAGCCTCCATCTTGAAGCAGTAGAAGAGAGTAGATGGTAAGTTCACCAAGTACCATCGTATAGCATAATCCTACCCGACGATCCACCCCTCATCGCCCTGTGAGAGAGCGATCACCAGGTTGTATCTAGCACTTGAAAGGATGTATTTTATTAAGTATTCGGTTCTAGTTGTCATAAGGTTAAGGTACAACTCCGGGTCGTCCTTTTACTGAGGGACACGACTATTCGAATAGATAAACTTCCCTGCAGGGGTGCACCACATTACCCAACACGCTTGATCCCTCTGGCCGAACACACTTTCCTGGGTCATGCCCGGCCTCGGAAGATCAACACGTCGCAGCCCTACCTAGGCACAACAGAGAGGTTAGCACGTCGGTCTAAATCCTATGCGCAGGGGTCTGTGCCCATCGCCCATTGCACACCTGCACGTTGCGTACGCGGCCGGTGAGCAGACCTAGCAACCTCCATTACAAAGGAAGTTGCATTACGTGGTCCAACCCAGCGCGCACCGCTCAATCGCTGACGTCAAGAAGGCTTCGGCTGATACCATGATGTCGAGTGCCCATAACTGTTCCCGCGTAGTTGGTTAGTGCATATAGGCTAGTGGCTAGACTCAGATCAAATACCAAGATCTCGTTAAGTGATGTCTACTACACAACCTTCTTCTTGTAGACGTTGTTGGGCCTCCAAGTGCAGAGGTTTGTAGGACAGTAGCAAATTTTCCTCAAGTGGATGACCTAAGGTTTTTCAATCCATGGGAGGCGTAGGATGAAGATGGTCTCTCTCAAGCAACCCTGCAACCAAATAACAAAGATTCTCTTGTGTCCCCAACACACCCAATACAATGGTAAATTGTATATGTGCACTAGTTCGGCGAAGAGATGGTGATACAAGTGCAATATGGATGGTAGATATAGGTTTTTGTAATCTGAAAATATAAAAACAGCAAGGTAACTAATGATAAAAGTGAGCGAAAACGGTATTGCAATGCGTTGAAACAAGGCCTAGGGTTCATACTTTCACTAGTGCAAGTTCTCTCAACAATAATAACATAGTTTGATCATATAACTATCCCTCAACATGCAACAAAAGAGTCACTCCAAAGTCACTAATAGCGGAGAACAAACGAAGAGATTATTGTAGGGTACGAAACCACCTCAAAGTTATTCTTTCTGATCGTTCTATTCAAGAGTCCGTAGTAAAATAACACGAAGCTATTCTTTCCGTTCGATCTATCCTAGAGTTCGTACTAGAATAACACCTTAAGACACAAATCAACCAAAACCCTAATGTCACCTAGATACTCCAATGTCACCTCAAGTATTCGTGGGTATGATTATACGATATGCATCACACAATCTTAGATTCATCTATTCAACCAACACAAGGAACTTCAAAGAGTGCCCCAAAGTTTCTACCGGAGAGTCAAGACGAAAACGTGTGCCAACCCCTATGCATAAATTCACGAGGTCACGGAACTTACAAGTTGATCACCAAAACATACATCAAGTGGATCACGTGATATCCCATTGTCACCACAGATAAGCACATGCAAGACATACATCAAGTGTTCTCAAATCCTTAAAGACTCAATCCGATAAGATAACCTCAAAGAGAAAACTCAATCCATTACAAGAGAGTAGAGGTGGAGAAACATCATCCAACTATAATAGCAAAGCTCGCGATACATCAAGATCATGCCGAATCAAGAACACAAGAGAGAGAGAGAGAGAGAGATCAAACACATAACTACCGGTACATACCCTCAGCCCCGAGGGAGAATTACTCCCTCCTCATCATGAAGAGCGCCGAGATGATGAAGATGGCCACTGGAGAAGGATTCCCCCCTCCAACAGGGTGCTGGAACGGGTCTAGATTGGTTTTCGATGGCTACGGAGGCTTCTGGTGGCGGAACTCCCGATCTAGGTTTCTTTCTGGAAGTTTTGGGTTATATAAGAGGTGTTGGAGTCGGGAACAAGGCAGGGGGTCTCCGGGCTGTCCACGAGGCTGGGAGGCGCGCCTAGGGGGGTGGGCACGCCCCCACCCTCGTGGGCAGCCCGAGACTCTTCTGGCCCAACTCTTTTACTCCATGGCCTTCTTCTGGTCCAAAAATAAGCTTCGTCAAGTTTCAAGTCAATTGGACTCCATTTGGTTTTCCTTTTCTACGATACTCAAAAACAAGGAAAAACAGAAACTGGCACTAGGCTCTAGGTTAATAGGTTAGTCCCAAAAATCATATAAAATAGCATATAAATGCATATAAAACATCCAAGGTTGATAATATAATAGCATGGAACAATCAAAAATTATAGATACGCTGGAGACGTATCATTAAGCTTATAGGCGAGTGGCCAGACTCAGATCACATACCAAGATCTCATTAAGCGTGTTAATTGAAGTATCCGCGGACGCCGACCAGGGCCAGGCCCACCTCTCACCTAGGTGGTCTCAACCTGCCCTGTCGCTCCGCCACAAAGATCCACCCAGAGGGCCATCGGGACAAAGGTCCTTTCAGCCCCCAATCCGTGAATCACTCGCGGGTACTCTATGAGCCAACCCGTCTTTAGTCACCACATGTATCATGTATAAGATATATAGTATATACCCGTGATCACCTCCCTTGTGATCACGGCCCGATAGTATAGCATGGCAGACAGACAAAAATGTAGGGCCACTGATGATAAACTAGCATCCTATACTAAGCATTTACGATTGCAGGTAAGGTATCAACAACTATAGCAATAATGACAGGCTATGCAATAGAATATGATTATTCGAAAGCAATAACATGCTACACTACTCTAATGCAAGCAGTAGAGGGAAGGAATAAGAGATATCTGGTGATCAAGGGGGGGCATGCCTGGTTGCACTGGCAAGGAGGGGTTGTCAACAACATAGTCGATCGGGGCACCAGCAGCAGCGTCAATCTCGTAGTATACCGGAGAGAAGAGGGGGGAGAAACAATGAATACAATGCAAACAGATGCATATCGATGCATGTCATGACAAGTAACGGTGCCAGGTGTGCCCTAACACAGTAGGAGGTGATACCGACGAAGGGGGGAACATTCGGGAAAGTATCCCCGGTGTTTCGCGTTTTCAGACAGATGAACCGGAGGGGGAAAGTTGCGTGTTTGCTATGCTAGGGATGTGTGGCGGACAAACGGGTTATGTATCCGGATTCATCTCGTCGTTCTAAGCAACTTTCATGTACAAAGTATTTTCATCCGAGTTACAGATTATTTTATATTAATTTTTAAAGATTTAATTCATTTTTAGAATTAACAGAATTAAGTTAATTAGAAAATGTAATTATGACATCAGCATGATGTCAGCAGTCAACTAGTCATTTGACCTAGTCAAACTGACTTGTGGGTCCCATTCATCATTGACTAGACTAACTAATCATGATTAATTAGTTAACTAAGTGATTAGGTTAATTAACTACAATTAATTAAGTTAATTAATTTAATTAATTAATTAATAATTTTATTTATTTTATTTTCCTTTTTTCGTTCTAAGGGGCGTGGGGCCCCACTGTCATAGGCACACGGGGCCTATCGGGCGCGGGGCTAACGGGCGTAGCCCGAACGGGCGCTGGGCACCGCGCACCCGGGCAGGCGCGGGCGGCGCACGACGGGGTGAGCGGAGACGGGCGGGAGCCGCCGAGGCGCGGGTGCTAGGCGAGCGACTACGGGCGGGTGTGTGCGGGCTTGGCCGTGAGCAGCAGGCGGCTGCGAGCGCGCGCAGACGCGCGTAGCCGACAGACAGCGGCTGCAGCGGGGCGAAGTGAGGGTGGTGGTGCGTGGTCAGGGTGCAGGAGGCGAGGGGAAGCGGCTGGCTTCGGCTGAGGTGGCCATGGGCAGGGACAAGTGGAGCCGGGCGCTGGAGGCTTGAACGCTGGCGGGCGTGGCCCCGGTGCGTTTAGGGGCGCCGGGGAGGTTGCTACCTTTTGAGCATTGCGTTGGTTTTCCCTTGAAGAGGAAAGGGTGATGCGGCAAAGTAGCATAAGTATTTCCCTCAGTTTTTAAGAACCAAGGTATCAATCCAGTAGGAGACTACACACAAGTCACCTTGAACCTACACAAACAAATAAGAACCTTGCAACCAACGCGATAAAGGGGTTGTCAATCCCTTCACAGTCACTTACGAGAGTGAGATCTAATAGAGATAATAAGATAAATACTTTTGGTATTTTTATGATATAGAATGAAAGTAAAGATTGCAAAGTAAAATAGATTGGAAACTTATATGATAGAAGATAGACTCGGGGGCCATAGGTTTCACTAGTGGCTTCTCTCAAGATAGCATAAGTATTACGGTGGGTAAACAAATTATTGTCGAGCAATTGATAGAAAAGTGCATAATTATGAGATTATCTAGGCATGATCATGTATATAGGCATCACATACGCAACAATTAGACCGAAACGATTCTGCATCTACTACTATTACTCCACACATCGACCGCTATCCAGCATGCATCTAGAGTATTAAGTTCATAAGAACAGAGTAACGCATTAGGCAAGATGACATGATGTAGAGGGATAAACTCAAGCAATATGATATAAACCCTATCTTTTTATACTCTATGGCAACAATACAATACGTGCCTTGCTGCCCCTATTGTCACTGGGAAAGGACAGCACAAGATTGAACCCAAAGCTAAGAACTTCTCCCATTGCAAGAAAGATCAATCTAGTAGGCCAAACCAAACTGATAATTCGAAGAGACTTGCAAAGATAACTAATCATACATAAAAGATTTCAGAGAAGAATAAAATATTGTTCATAGATAAACTTGATCATAAACTCACAATTCAACAAACACACTGTAGAAAGAATTACATCGAATAGATCTCCAAGAAGATCGAGGAGAACTTTGTATTGAGATCGAAAGAGAGAGAAGAAGCCATCTAGCTAATAACTATGGACCCGAAGGTCTATGGTAAACTACTCACACATCACCGGAGAGGCTATGTTGTTGATGTAGAATCCCTCCGTGATCGATTCCCCCTTTGGCGGAGCTCCGGAAAAGGCCCCAAGATGGGATCTCTTGGGTACAGAAGGTTGCAGCGGTGGAAATAAGGTTTCGTGGTGCTCCTGGATGTTTTCGGGGTATATGGATATATATATATAGGAGGAAGAAGTAGGTCGGTGGAGCTGCGAGGGGCCCACGAGGGTGGGGGCGCGCCCCCTGCCTCGTGGCCTCCTCACTCCTTTCTTGACGTCTACTCCAAGTCCCCTAGATCACGTTTGTTCCAAAAATAACTCTCCCGAAGGTTTCATTCCGTTTGGATTCCGTTTGATATTCCTTTTCTGCAAAACACTAAAATAGGCAAAAAACAACAATTTGCACTGGGCCTTGTGTTAGTAGGTTAGTCCCAAAAATAATATAAAAGTGTATAATAAAGCCCATTAAACATCCAAAACAGATAATATAATAGCATGGAACAATCAAAAATTATAGATACGTTGGAGACGTATCAAGCACCCCCAAGCTTAATTCCTGCTCGTCCTCGAGTAGGTAAATTATAAAAACTGAATTTTTTATGTGGAATGCTACCTAGCATAATGCTCAATGTAATTTTCTTTATTGTGGCATGAATATTCAGATCCAAGAGATTCAAGACAAAATTTTAATATTGACATAAAAATAATAACACTTCAAGCATACTCACTAAGCAATCATGTCTTCCCAAAAGTAACATGGCCAAAGAAAGTTCATCCCTACAAAATAATATGGTTTGGTCATGCTCCATTTTCGTCACACAAGAATGCTCTCATCATGCACAACCCCGATGACAAGCCAAGCAATTGTTTCATACTTTAGTAATCTCAAACTTTTTTCAATTTTCACACAATACATCAGCGTGAGCCATGGATATAGCACTATGGGTGGAATAGAATATAATGATGGGGGTTATGTGGAGAAGACAAAAAAGGATAAAGTCTCACATCGACACAGCTAATCAACGGGCTAGGGAGATGCCCATCAATTGATATCAATGCAAGGAGTAGGGATTGCCATGCAACGGATGCACTAGAGCTATAAATGTATGAAAGCTCAACAAAAGAAACTAAGTGGGTGTGCATCCAACTTGCTTGCTCCCGAAGAACTAGGGCATTTGAGGAAGCCCATTGTTGGAATATACAAGCCAAGTTCTATAATGAAAAATTCCCACTAGTATATGAAAGTGACAAAACAAGAGACTCTCTATCATAAATATCATGGTTCTACTTTGAAGCACAAGTGTGGAAAAAAGGATAGTAGCATTGTCCCTTTTTATTTCTTTCTTGTTTTTTTCTATTGGGCCTTTTTTGGCCTTTCCCCCTTTTTTATTTGGGACAATGCTCTATTAATGATGATCATCACACTTCTATATATTTACAACTCGATACTAGAACAAAATATGACTCTATATGAATGCCTCCGGCGGTGTACCGGGAAGGGCAATGAATCAAGTGTGACATGTATGATAAATTATGCATGGAGGCTTTGCCACAAATACGATGACAACTACACGATCATGCAAGGCAATATGACAATGATGAAGCGTGTCATAAATGAAACGGTGGAAAGTTGCATGGCAATATATCTCGGAATGGCTATGGAAATGCCATAATAGGTAGGTATGGTGGCTGTTTTGAGGAAGATATAAGGAGGTTTATGTGTGTATAGCATATCATATCACGGGGTTTGGATGCACCGGCGAAGTTTGCACCAACTCTCAAGGTGAGAAAGGGCAATGCACGGTACCAAAGAGGCTAGCAATGATGGAAAGGTTAGAGTGCGTATAATCCATGGACTCAACATTAGTCATAAAGAACTCACATACTTATTGCAAAAATCTAAAAGTCATCAAAAACCAAGCATTATGAGCATGCTCCTAGGGGGATATTGGTAGGAAAAGACCATCGCTCGTCCCCGACCGCCACTCATAAGGAAGATAATCAAAGAACACCTGATGTTTCAAATTTGTTACACAACGGTTACCATACGTGCATGCTACGGGGCTTGCAATCTTGAACACAAGTATTTCTCAAATTCACAACTACTCAACTAGCACAACTCTAATATCACCATCTTTATATCTCCAAACAATTATCAAGTATCAAACTTCTCATAGTATTCAATGCACCTTTCTACGAAAGTTTTTATTATACCAATCTTGGATGCCTATCATATTAGGACCAATTTTATAGACAAAGCAAATTACCATGCTGTTCTAAAGGACACTCAAAATAATATAAGTGAAGCATGAGAGATCAATAATTTCTATAAAATAAAACCACCACCGTGCTCTAAAAGATATAAGTGAAGCACTAGAGCAAAATTATCTAGCTCAAAAGATATAAGTGAAGCACATAGAGTATTCTAATAAATTCCAATTCATGTGTGTCTCTCCCAAGGTGTGTACAGCAAGGATGATTTTGGTAAGCTAAAAATCAAAGGCTCAAATCATACAAGACGCTCCAAGCAAAACACATATCATGTGGTGAATAAAAATATAGCCTCAAGTAAAGTTACCGATGGACGAAGACGAAAGAGGGGATGCCTTCCGGGGCATCCCCAAGCTTAGGATTTTGGTTGTCCTTGAATTTTACCTTGGTGTGCCTTGGTCATCCCCAAGATTAGGCTCTTGCCACTCCTTATTTCATAATCCATCAAATCTTTACCCAAAACTTGAAAACCTCACAACACAAAACTCAACAGAAAATCTCATGAGCTCCGTTAGTATAAGAAAACAAACCACCACTTAAGGTACTGTAATGAACTCATTCTTTATTTATATTAGTGTTAAACCTACTGTATTCCAACTTCTCTATGGTTCATACCCTCCGATACTAGCCATAGATTCATCAAAATAAGCAAACAACACACGAAAAACAGAATCTGTCAAAAACAGAACAGTCTGTAGTAATCTGTAGGTTTCGAATACTTCTGTAACCCCAAAAATTCTGAAATAAATTGGTGGACGTGAGTAATTTTCCTATTAATAATCTTCAAAAATAATCAACCTAATCACGCTCTCCAGTAAAAAATGGAAGCAAATCTTGTGAGCGCTAAAGTTTCTGTTTTTTTACAGCAAGATCGCAAAAACTTCCCCCAAGTCTTCTCAAAGGTTCTACTTGGCACAAACACTAATTAAAAGGATAAAACCACATATAAACAGAGTCTAGATGAATTATTTATTGCTAAACATAACCAAAAAGCAAGAAACAAAAAAAATTGGGTTGCCTCCCAACAAGCGCTATCGTTTAACGCCCCTAGCTAGGCATTGATAATTTCAACGATGCTCACATGAAAGACAAGAATTGAAGCACAAAAGAGAGCATCATAAAACACGTGACAAACACATCTAAGTCTAACATACTTCCTATGCATAGGCATCTTATAGGCAAACAAATTATCATAGCAAGCGAAAACTAGCATATGCAAGGAAGTAGAAAGAAACAATAGCAATCTCAACATAACGAGAGGTAATTTAGTAACATGAAAATTTCTACAATCATATTTTCCTCTCTCATAATAATTACATGTGGGATCATAAGCAAATTCAACAAAATAGCTATCACATAAAATATTTTCAACACGATCCACATGCATGCAAAGTTGACACTCTTCCAAAATAATGGGATTAAAATTAACTAAAGTCATGACCTCTCCAAACCCACTTTTATCAAAAATTTCATAAGATTGAATATTCTACAAATATGTGGGATCTAAAGTTGACACTCTTCCAAACCCACTTTCAATAATATTGCAAACAATCAATCTCATATTGATCATGGGGCTTAAATAAATTTTCAAGATCAAAAGAAGAATCACCCCAATCATGCTCATTGCAACTAGTAGACATAGCAAAACTGGCATCCCCAAGCTTAGGGTTTTGCATATTATGAACAAAATTGACATCAATAGAATTAATAGTAAAATCATTGCAATCTTGCTTTTGATTCAAGGAACTATCAAGTATGGGTGCAATAGCAATAAGCTCGTGTTTAACATAAGGAACTATAGCAAATTCATCTCCATAAATATTGGCATCATGGCTATAAGAATAGCAAGCATCATGTTCATCAAGGGATATTTCAATCAAATCATCAGAATCATAATTATCTATAGATTCATGCATATCATTATTTTCTTCCAAAGCAATGGTCATTCTCTCAATAAATTCCTTAACATAGGCATTGTGAGCATAGTTTTCATAGCAATACTTAAGTATGCCAAGGTTTTCAGATTCGTAGAGAGTAATATTTTCAATCAAAGAAGCAACTTCATAAGCACCCTTAAAAGCAAGAAATTCTTCAATTTGTTCGATATCATAGTAACTATAAACACCCTTTGCATAAGAAGATAATATTTCATTTTCATTAAACTCACATAGGTAGGGAAGGTGTTTTAGGGTTCTTAGAGCAACAAGTAAAATCACAAATTTCACAAAGATTCCAAGCATAACACATCAATCTGTTTATTTGATCCCATAAGAGTTTCCCTTTTTCAGACAAATGGTGACGCACAAAATGAGCGTGCTCATCTAAAGATTTCCCATCAAAACACTTTAAGTGGATCCATATCAATAGATTTTTAGCGAGCAAAGATGCAAGCAAATAGAAGGCATGTGGAAACACAAACAAAAAGACATCTGGGAAGAGGGCGAAGAAAAGGCAAAGGTGAAGTGGGGGAGAGGAAAACGAGAGGAAAATGGAAAATAATATAATGCGAGGGATAAGAGTTTGTGACGGGTACTTGGTATGTCTTGACTTGTGTGTAGATTTCCTCGGAAACGGCGCCAGAAATCCTTCTTGCTACCTCTTGAGCACTGCGTTGGTTTTCCCTTGAAGAGGAAAGGGTGATGTAGCAAAGTAGCGTAAGTATTTCCCTCTGTTTTTGAGAACCAAGGTATCAATCCAGTAGGAAACTACACGCAAGTCACCTCGATCCTACACAAACAAATAAGAACCTCACAACCAACGCGATAAAAGGGTTGTCAATCCCTTCACGGTCACACACGAGAGTGAGATCTGATAGATATAATAAGATAAATATTTTTGGTATTTTTATGATATAGATTGAAAGTAAAGATTGCAAAGTAAAATAGATTAGAAACTTATATGATAGAAGATAGACCCGGTGGCCATAGGTATCACTAGTGGATTCTATCAAGATAGCATAAGTATTACGGTGGGTAAACAAATTACTGTCAAGCAATTGATAGAAAAGTGCATAATTATGAGATTATCTAGGCATGATCATGTATATAGGCATCACGTCCGCGACAAGTAGACCGAAACGATTCTACATCTACTACTATTACTCCACACATCGACCGCTATCTAGCATGCATCTAGAGTATTAAGTTCATAAGAACAGAGTAACGCATTAGGCAAGATGACATGCTGTAGAGGGATAAACTCAAGCAATATGATATAAACCCCATCTTTTTATCCTTGATGGAAACAATACAATACGTGCCTTGCTGCCCCTACTGTCACTTGGAAAGGACACCGCAAGATTGAACCCAAAGCTAAGCACTTTTCCCATTGCAAGAAAGATCAATCTAGTAGGCCAAAGCAAATTCATAATTCGAAGAGACTTGCAAAGATAACAAATCATACATAAAAGATTTCAGAGAAGAATAAAATATTGTTCATAGATAAACTTGATCATAAACCCACAATTCATCGGATCTCGATATACACACCGCAGAAATGATTACATCGAATAGTTCTCCAAGAAGATCGAGGAGAACTTTGTATTGAGATCCAAAGAGAGAGAAGAAGCCATCTAGCTAATAACTATGGACCCGAAGGTCTGTGGTAAACTACTCACACATCATCGGAGAGGCTACGGTGTTGATGTAGAAGCCCTCCGTGATCGATTTCCCCTCCAGCGGAGCTCCGGGAAAGGCCCCAAGATGGGATCTCTTGGGTACAGAAGGTTGCAGCGGTGGAAATAGGGTTTCGTGGTGCTCCTGGATGTTTTCGGGGTATATGGATATATATATAGGAGGAAGAAGTAGGTCGGTGGAGCTACGAGGGGCCCACGAGGGTGGGGGCGCGTCCAGGGGGGCAGGCGCGCCTCCCCGCCTCGCGGCCTCCTCGCTCCTTTCTTGACATCTACTCCAAGTCCCGTGAATCACGTTTGTTCCAAAAATAACTCCCCCAAAGGTTTCATTCCGTTTGGATTCCGTTTGATATTCCTTTTCTGCGAAACACTGAAATAGGCAAAAAACAGCAATTTGCACCGGGCCTTGGGTTAGTAGGTTAATCCCAAAAATAATATAAAGCGTATAATAAAGCCCATTAAACATCCAAAACAGATAATATAATAGCATGGAACAATCAAAAATTATAGATACGTTGGAGACGTATCAGTGGTGTGCGCGGTGGCCGGGCGTGAGAAGCGGCGCCTGCCGCGGGGCAGCACCTGCAGGTGGCCGCAGCAGGCGGGGCCGGTGGAGGACAACGTCGCGGGAGGAAGAAGAGGCCAGGGCGCGAGGTAGCCATGGGCGCAGGCTGGCTGCGGGGACGAGAGCGCGGTCGCGGCCTTGGCCGCAGCCGTGAGTGCGAGGGAGAGAGGAGGAGAGGTCAGAGCTCATGGCGGGGCCGTGGGGAACTGGTAGTGGGCTCAGGGAGGAGTCGGGGAAGCGAGATCTGGCTACGGGGCGGCGACTCGACGGTGAGGTAGCTCCGGGCGGTGTCAGGCGATGGCGGTAGGCGGCGGTTCCTCAGGCGCGGACACGCCGGCGAGGTGGGGCTCTGGCGTGGCAAGGGTCGGGCGTGGGGTGTTTGGCAACGCTAGAGAACGAGAGCGGGTGGGGGTCTCGGTCAGGAGGAGTGTGGGGGTTCGTGCGGGAGGAGTGGGGGGTTCGTGCGGGGCGATGGGGATGATCCAGATCCAGATATGGGGGGGTGGGGGAGAGGGGGGGTGGGGAATAAGGGAGGGCAGCCTGGGTCGGGTGGACTGGCCTGACAGGGAGTGGGCAGCTGGGCCAAGGCCCATTGGGGAGGGGAGGGTTTTCTCTTTTTCTTATTTTTTCTTTTCTTTTTCATTATAGTTTCATTTATTTTAGTTTTATAAAATACCAAGTTAGCACCTACATTAGTATCATTAATATAGGCCACTGCCCAACCTGGTCTGGACCCAAAATAAGTTAGTTTATTATTTTTATAATTCAAAAAGCAATTAAAATGTTATTTAGCCATTGTTTTTATTTAGGTTAGGGCATTTAAACATTTTGAAAAGGGTCGGTTCCACCATCAAAATTTTGTTAGGGATTATTTACCACATGATGAACATTTTAGTTTTCATGTTTGAGAAGTTTAGAATTTCACTTGTTATTTGAATTTGAATTTGAATGGGACTTGATTCACCGCGAGATTAACACCAGTAACCAGGGTGACATGACATCATTAGTAGAGGGTTATTGTAGCGTAACTATCCGGGCGTCACAAAAACTAACACCGACAGTTTGTTTCTCACAATCTATCTTAGCATTAACTGTGTTCAAGAAAGGTCTACCAAAAATAATGGGACAAAACTCATCTTGTGGGGAACCAAGAACAAGAAAATCAGTAGGTAATACGTCTCCAACGTATCTATAATTTTTGATTGCTCCATGCTATATTATCTACTGTTTTAGACATTATTGGGCTTTATTATCCACTTTTATATTATTTTTGGGACTAACCTATTAACCGGAGGCCCAGCCCAGAATTGCTGTTTTTTTTGCCTATTTTAGGGTTTCGAAGAAAAGGAATATCAAACAGAGTCCAAACGGAATGAAACCTTCGGGAACGTGATTTTTGGAACGAACAAGATCCAGGAGACTTCGACCCTACGTCAAGCAACCAACAGGGACGCCACGAGGTAGGGGACGCGCCTACCCCCCCCCTAGGCACGCCCTCCACCCTCATGGGCCCCATGTTGCTCCACCGACGTACTTCTTCCTCCTATATATACCTACGTACCCCCCAAACGATCAGATACGGAGCCAAAACCCTAATTCCACTGCCGTAACTTTCTGTATCCACGAGATCCCATCTTGGGGCCTGTTCCGGAGCTCCGCCGGAGGGGGCATCAATCACGGAGGGCTTCTACATCAACACCATAGCCCTTCCGATGAAGTGTGAGTAGTTTACCTCAGACCTTCGGGTCCATAGTTATTAGCTAGATGGCTTCTTCTCTCTTTTTGGATCTCAATACAAATTTCTCCCCCTCTCTTGTGGAGATCTATTCGATGTAATCTTCTTTTGCGGTGTGTTTGTTGAGACCGATGAATTGTGGGTTTATGATCAAGTTTATCTATGAACAATATTTGAATCTTCTCCGAATTCTTTTATGTATGATTGGTTATCTTTGCAAGTCTCTTCGAATTATCAGTTTGGTTTGGCCTACTAGATTGATCTTTCTTGCAATGGGAGAAGTGCTTAGCTTTGGGTTCAATCTTGCGGTGTCCTTTCCCAGTGACAGTAGGGGCAGCAAGGCACGTATTGTATTGTTGCCACCAAGGATAACAAGATGGGGTTTTCATCATATTGCATGAGTTTATCCCTCTACATCATGTCATCTTGCTTAAAGTGTTACTCTGTTCTCTTGAACTTAATACTCTAGATGCATGCTGGATAGCGGTTGATGTGTGGAGTAATAGTAGTAGATGGAGGCAGGAGTTGGTCTACTTGTCTCGGACGTGATGCCTATATACATGATCATACCTAGATATTCTCATAACTATGCTCAATTCTGTCAATTGATCAACAGTAATTTGTTCACCCACCGTAAAATACTTATGCTCTTGAGAGAAGCCACTAGTGAAACCTATGGCCCCCGGGTCTATCTTCATCATATTAATCTTCCAATACTTAGTTATTTTCATTGATTTTATTTTACTTTGCATCTTTATCATAAAAATACCAAAAATATTATCTTATCATATCAATCAGATCTCACTCTCGTAAGTGACCGTGTAGGGATTGACAACCCCTTATCACGTTGGTTGTGAGGATTTATTTGTTTTGTGTAGGTGCGAGGGACTCGCGCGTAGCCTCCTACTGGATTGATACCTTGGTTCTCAAAAACTGAG
The DNA here is from genome assembly GCF_003073215.2 of Triticum urartu. Taxonomy (NCBI): domain Eukaryota; kingdom Viridiplantae; phylum Streptophyta; class Magnoliopsida; order Poales; family Poaceae; genus Triticum; species Triticum urartu. The sequence continues at coordinate 191,463,238 of NC_053027.1, read as the reverse complement.
GGAAATACTTACGCTACTTTGCTGCACCACCCTTTCCTCTTCAAGGGAAAACCAACGCAAGTGCTCAAGAGGTAGCAAGAAGGATTTCTGTAGGGTATTTTATTTTCCCACACAAGACTTCAACATCTCTAACAATCCCAATTGGTGATATTGTGTCTCTATTATCATTGATGAATCCTTTGATGCAAACTACAAACTGTTTAAGAATCAGAATGGTGAAGTGTTTTCCAGGTATATTGGTACTAACTGCAAGAATGGGCCACCTATGAAGAAGATCTGGGTGCCCAAAAGTTGTCTTGAGAATCTTCTTGTGAATGTCATCATGACACCACCTGGGAAGAAGACAAACCCCAGACCAAAGGCTTCATATGGTCCAAAGTCTTCGTACAGACAGAGGACTCACCAGAGTCACCCTAACACCAATGTTTTGCAGGGAAACCATACTCAGACTTATGAATATGAGCGTGTTTCGTAAAACCGCTATGTTCATAAGACCGAGAACTATTCTGCTTATTCTTATGAGTATTATTCACCTCCTGCAAGGCTATTTGCTAGGGCTCCAAAGCCAAAATTCTCAGATGCTGCACTTAGACTCATTACTTCTAAGCCACCCCTGCAGATGTGGGTGGTTAAGAAAAATTAACTCTCTTTTGCAGGGAAAGGTTTCCAACTGGAAATCAAAGGCGTCTGATGCTTATGATGGGTACCTTAAACATCTTGTGGGACGCAAGATAAAATGTCCTAATGGTCTTACTATGTATTTCGTTCCAGGATTCCTTGACAAACATCCTACTTATCCTAACCAAGACCTGAACTTTCATAATCCGCTTGTTCGTCAAATGTTTATGCTTCACAATACTCTTGGTGAAGCCTATCCCCCAAACTACATTGTAGGGTATGACACCAAAGGCTTCAGAATGGATTATGGATAGTGGATGCACTAACCACATGACTTGTTATCGAAGTCTTCTCATGGATTCAACCCTACGGGATTCAACCCTACGTCCATCTGACAAAAGTCACATCACATTTGCTGACACTGGTAAAAGCAAGGTATTGGGTCTAGGTAGAGTTGCAATCTCAAAGGATCAGCACAGGGATAAACTGATGCTTGTTGAATCCCTTGGTTTCAACTTAATGTCTATCTCAATGCTTTATGATCTGAACATGATTGTGATGTTTGGAAAATATCATTTCCTTGTGCTTATGGAATCTGACAAATCTCTAGTTGTTGAAGGGTATCAAAAAGACGATTTGTACATGGTAGATTTCTCAGCAGGTCCACAGTTGGTCGTATGTCTTCTAGCAAAAGCTTCAGAGTGTTGGCTCTGGCATCGGAGGCTAGGGCACGCTGGCATGAGGAACTTGTACACTCTCGCGAAGAAGAAGCATGTCATAGGCATCGAGGGCATCAAGTTCAACAAGGATCATCTGTGTGGTGCCTGTGAAGCTGGAAAGATGACTAGGGCCAAGCATCCCTCAAATACAATCATGACGACTTCCTGTCCCTTCAAGATGCTTCACATGGACTTATTTGGCCCTACTCACAACTCTACTCTTACTACCACTTCTTGCCTCTATGGCGTCGTCATTGTTGATGATTACTCAAGATACACATGGGTACACATAATTCTCTATAAGAATGAAGTGCAGGATGTCTTCGAAAGATTCGCCAATCATGACATGACGAACTATGGCATCAAGATCAAGCACATCAAAAGTGACAATGGCACAGAATTCAAGAACACCGCCCTCGACACTTATCTTGATACATTGGGTATCACTCATGAGTTCTCAGCTCCATACACACCTGAGCAGAATGGCATCATGGAGCGCAAGAACAGAACCCTCATTGAGATGGCACGGACGATGCTTGATGAGTAAAAGACACCAAGGAAATTCTGGCCTGAAGCCATTGACACTGCATGTCACGTCATCAACCATGTTTATCTTCACAAGCTTCTAAAGAAGACATCATATGAGCTACTAACTGATGAAGCTTCACCTAGTGTATCTATCAAGCTGATGGGTACTGGAGAAATCATACCTTCAGAAGCTCAGGATGAAGAAGAAATCATCATTGCACCAAATCAACTCAAAGACAATGCTCAGCCTGAAGTCAATGCTGAAGCTGAAGACAATGATCTGCAAGGGCAAAATCTCCGTCTAGTTCATCCTCATGTTGCAAATGAAGTATAGATGGAGAAGATAATCTATAGCATCAATGCACCTGGTCTGCTCACTGGTTCAAGAGCAACACATCTAGCAAATTTCTGTGGGCACTTTGCATTTGTCTCTATATCTGAACCCAAGAAAGTTGATGAAGCCTTCATGGAACCTGAATGGATTCAAGCAATACAAGACGAGCTTCAACAGTTCGAGCTGAACAATGTGTGGGAATTGGTTCAGCGTCCTGACCCTTGCAAGCATAACAACATTGGCACCAAATGGATCTATCGCAATAAACAATATGAGCATGGTCAAGTTGTAAGGAACAAGGCTTGTCTCGTTGCTCAAGGCTACACTCAAGTAGAAGGGATTGACTTCGATGAAACATTTTGTCCAGTGGCTAGGCTTGAAGCCATTCGTATACTGCTAGCCTATGCCAACCATCACAACATCCTTCTGTACCAAATGGATGTGAAGAGTGCCTTTCTCAATGGCAACATTGAAGAAGAAGTGTATGTTGCACAACCACCTGGTTTTGAAGACCCTAAACATCCTCGTATGGTATACAAGCTCAACAAGGCACTATATGGCCTCAAACAAGCCCCTCGCACTTGGTATGACACACTCAAAGACTTCCTGAAGTGCAAAGGCTTCAAACCTGGTTCTCTAGATCCTACACTCTTCACGAAGACATATGATGGAGAACTGTTTGTGTGCCAAATCTATGTGGATGACATTATCTTCGGCTACACTGACAAGAAATACAGTGATGAGTTTGGACACATGATGCAACAGCAACATCAGATGTCCATGATGGGTGAGCTCAAATTCTTCCTCGGTCTTCAAATTCGTTGGCAAAGCAACAACATCTTCATATCACAAGAGAAATACCTCAAAGAATGCCTGAAGAAGTTTGTAATGCAAGACTGCAAAGGATACACGACGCCAGTGCCAACCAAAAGTCATCTGGGCCCCGACGACAATGGTAGAGAGTTCGATCAAAAGGTATAGCGCTCCATGATTGGTTATTTACTCTATTTATGTGAATCTAGGCCAGATATAATGCTTAGCATTTGCATGTGTGCCCTATTCCAAGCGGCACCAAAGGAGTCGCATCACTTAGCTATGAAGCGAATTCTTCGATATTTGGCTTACACCCCAATGCTAGGATTATGGTATCCAAAGGGCTCAGAGTTTGATCTAGTTGGATTCTCAGATGTTGATTATGCTGGTGACAAGGTTGATCGCTAGTCCACATCAGACACATGTCGCTTTCTTGGATGATCTCTTGTCTGTTGGTCTTCAAAGAAGCAGAACTGTGTATCCCTCTCCACTTCTGAATCTGAATACATTGTTGCTGGATCTTGCTGCGCTCAGCTTCTATGGATGACGCAAACTCTCAAGCACTATGGCATCCACCTGAAGCATGTGCCACTCTACTGTGACAATGAAAGCACCATCAAGATTGCCAACAACCCAGTTTAGCACTCGAAGACAAAGCACATTCAGATATGTCATCACTTTCTCAAAGATCATGTCATGAAAGAAGATATTGATATCATTCACGTCAACACTAAAGAGCAATTGGCAGATATCTTCACAAAGCCCTTGGATGAGAAAAGGTTTTGCAAGTTGCGGTGTAAGCTAAATATCTTAGAATCCTCAAATGTCCTGTAATTGGACACACATTCTAACACGTATGCATGTTGATGACTTAGATGTGCAACACACAAAGCAACGTATATCTTCAATCAATGAAGACATACACTCTAAGTGTGAATACATTAACGTGGAATTTGACTTCGGAGCGCCACAATAATTGTGCATCGTGTCTGGGTCTAATACTTCCTATACGGTGGGTAATGCCACCACCAAAATCCTTTTGAAGTGTTTCATGTGGCATCATAATCGCATAGTCTTCGCATTTGGTTTGTCTTCAACATTGATTTGACTTCATGGTTTATCTTCGCAATGTTGAGTTGGTCTGATATATATATATATATATATATTCGTGTTCTGTCCTCTACATCATTCACTTATAGCTATGTATTCATGCTTGAATCTTTTCTTGATCTAAGGGAATGTGATCGGACCCTAACCCCCTCTGTGCTTCTATCTCAAACTCTATCTGTCCAAATCATATGCATTCTATTGAAACCTGTCGATTGTCTTCTCTGAGCCCTTGTCAGCAGAAGACATAGAGACAAACATTTAAATATGTTTTAATTGCCATATCCTTTTTCCTGAATACCGGAGAAGCCGGAACGACCACCCGACAATCCAGGCGTGTGTGCGAACATGGATCAACTCCCAATGAGTTGCATGCAAGCCACGTGTCCTTCAGATGTGAACCGCCAGGGGCACCTGCGTAATTATGCTGTGTTGTCCCTATCCCTATAAATACACACTCACCGCGGTCATTATATCTTCTTCCACCTCGCACAAACCCTAGCGCATCCGCTAGCTCACGATGACGCCAAAGACGAAGCGCTTGACTGCCGCAACTTCTTCGACATCGTCATCACGCCGGCCGCGGACCTCGTCCTCTCCGCCATTGCTGTAGGTGTCTTCCGTCACCAAGTTAGGGCACGGAAGATTGAACTACTCGGCCTCCAACTCTACCTCGTCTAGCAATTCGTCCATAACAATTAAATCTTACTTTTTACTGCTTTTTAGATCCGTCAGATCCATCCACTTCAACCAAAAGTGGTTTCTTCACTTCCAAATATGGATCCATCCTTATCTGCATCTCATATCATGCCAAGTATATTCATGTATGCTTCATAACTAGTTAGATTCCTCACTTGTACTTATTCATGGATTCGTACAAATCTGGAACTAACTCTCTTCAAATAAGTGAATGTCTTTGCTCCATGAGGTCAATGTCTTCAAACCAATTTTTCTTCAAAATCTTCTGAGAATGTATATGACCTCTTCCCCTTCCCTCGCACCTTAATGCTGTCACAGGTACATGTCCGTGGGAGAATCCCTTGGTTTTCATAGTCTGCATTCATTTGCAGAGTTCTTACAGCAGCACGTACACTCCCCTGAAGCCAGCTCTTGTTTGACCAGCAAAAGGAAGCCAATCACTGTCTTGAAGCCGTTGAGTCTGACTATAATGGCAACAGAGAAATCAGCTAGAAAGGGCGGTAAGCAGCGCCGTGGAGATACAGCTAAGGATTTTACCTCCAAATCTGTTTGAGCTGTACAAGTCAGATCCTGAGGAAAGCTACAACTAGTGCAAGACTCGAATCCAATGGATTCAAAGATATTGGGTGGAAGAATGGTTCAAGTACAGATTTGTGACTGCTGAATGTGCTGAAAAGAACGCCATCAAGCGCCGGGGAGATGTTCTATACAAAAATCTGCAGCCCAAGTCCAAGTCTGAAGCCATTGCTCAAGGCTTCTACCCTTGCATGGTCCGAGGACCGAAGCTAGAGAATTCCAACCCATCATCTATTCTATGGTGTCGCGATGAAAATATCTTCAAGCGCAACTATCAATTTGCCAAGGAGTCAGCTATCAAAAACAAGAAGGAGTTTGGCCTCAACTTCAACCCTGATCCATCTGCTCCAAGGGCTGACGGCACACGCGATGCCAATCCTAATGTCATCGGACCTTTCGCCAACTTTGATGGTCTTCTCTCACATATCGCTGCTCCAAGGGCTACGGTGGATCAATTCGCTGATGACGCTGATTCTGAAGAAGCACCAGCACCACCAAAGCAATAGCAGAAGAAGACCAAGGCTTCAAGGCCCTCTGCCTCACCAAAAGCTTTGCGTGTGAAGCCATTGGCCACTGCACCTCCTGAACCCAGTGTGCAATCTGAAGATTGGTCTCGTGTCTCCAAGAAGGACGAGAAGACCAAGAAAGCCAAGAAGCCCAAGAAGATCTTTGGGCATGAACTGACTCCAGCTGCCGTTCTCAGGAACGAAGAAGACACCATTGATCTGTCAAGTGACGAAGATCTTGGTGATGATGCCCTTGAGATGCTGATCAAGAGCAAGCAAGAGGTGGAGATCTTCAATGATCTGCCCCTCTTTGATGTTGATATACTGAACAACTTCATTGATGAGTGGTTCGACGACCAGGGCATTAGCATTGATGATCTTCAGCTTCCTGTGGACATCAGCGCCACATTCCATGGAGCCATTGCTAATGAGTTGGCCTTGGCTCAGAAGATAGTTGAGCTCAAGAACAAAATTGATTATGAGAAGGCTCACTTCAAGAAGAACATGGCCAAGCTCAGCGTGGTAGATGTTCAAATCTTCAAGAAGATGCTGCATGACCTCAAGGAAGAGTTTCACAAGAAGCGCAATGAAGCCAAAGGTTCAAGAGAGCGCATGAAGTACTTTGCGCAGAAATGTGTTCAAGCACACAATGAGGCTGAGAAGCGCAAGGCTCTTGGGCGTCCTGGCATCGATCCCAGGATGGCTGCCAAACAAAAGAAGTCTGTTGTGACACAGACTGAAGCACCAAGGCAGGAAGCACCTCGCATTGTCTTCCCTGCCAGCATGACAGGCTCGAAGCCTAAGGTCACCTCTGCGGCTTTAGAGCTGAAGAAGACAAGGGCTGCTGAAGCCGAAGCCAAGAAATGCAAGCACAAGAATGCTTCTGATGATGCACCATCGAAGAAGAAATTGAAGACAAAGTCTTCAAAGAAAGAGCATGTTGCGGCCTCTGAACCCCTTGTTGTTGAGCCCATTTCTGTTGCCCGTCCAGCCTCCACCAACCAAGAGCGTTTCCTTGTGATCCACGAGCCTGCTTTCACAGAGGCTCCTGAAGATGAAGAGGTTCCAGCTGTTGACCCCATCACCGCTGAAGACATTGGTCGTGAAGACAATGTAGAAGATGATGAAGTCCTTCCTCAACTTGAGCATCAAACGGCATCATCGCCTATTCTTACGTATAGAGAACTCATCAGCATTGGTCATCCATTGACGCCAATTGTTCAGGATGATTCATGGGCCGATCGCCCTCAACATGACACCCCCATTCATGATGAGACACCCAGAACTCCACCACCTCAAGTCACCACTCCGATGCTTGACAATGATAACTACATGGACCTGACCTCTCCATCACCACAAGCGTCGCCCGCATTCTGCAGGCTTCACAAAGGCTCGAGGCCATAGGTCACCATGTCGAGCATTCCGGAAGGGGAGGTGCACCAAAGCTCAGTAGCACGTCAAGTGTTTCCTGAAGCCACCCCTACTGTGAATGTCTCCGAGTCTGAAGCCAAAGCTGCTGAAGACATTCCGGCTGCATCAGCCGATGAAAATCAAGGAGAAAAAGAAGAACAAAAAGTTGCCACACCCCCTGCCATAGACCAAGTCATTCTTGAGGAGAATGTGATTGTGCCAGACCCTCCTGTTCTACAACGAATGGAGGTTGAAAACACTGGAGCTTCCACCAACAATGCTACTGAAGCCGATGACATCGTCATGGCCGAAGACAATGTGGAACCTGAAGCTAATGTGGTGCCTGAAGATCATGTGCATCCTGAAGCTAATGTGCATGCTGCAGCCACCGTTCTCCAAGGCCTCACACAATTGAACAGGCCTTTGATCGTGGACATCTGGTCACTTTGAAATGGCCTATGTTGGCTCCTCCCGCTGCTCCCAGACCACAGTGTGACTACCATGTCGAACAGAGGCCTCAGGTTCAGAAGCCACAACCAAGACTGCCAAGGCTTCTGATACGTCTCCAACGTATCTATAATTTTTGATTGCTCCACACTATATTATCTACTATTTTGGACATTATTGGGCTTTATTATCCACTTTTATATTATTTTTGGAACTAACCTACTAACCGGAGGCCCAGCCCAGAATTGCTATTTTTTGCCTATTTTAGGGTTTCGAAGAAAAGGAATATCAAACAGAGTCCAAACGGAATGAAACCTTCGGGACCGTGATTTTTGGAACGAATAAGATCCAGGAGACTTGGACCCTACGTCAAGCAACCAACAGGGAGGCCACGAGGTAGGGGGCGCGCCCTCCACCCTCGTGGGCCCCTTGGTGCTCCACCGACGTACTTCCTCCTCCTATATATACCTACGTACCCCCAAACGATCAGAAACGGAGCCAAAACCCTCATTCCACTGCCGTAACTTTCTGTATCCACGAGATCCCATTTTAGGGCCTGTTCCGGAGCTCCGCCGGAGGGGGCATCGATCATGGAGGGCTTCTACATCAACACCATAGCCTCTCCGATGAAGTGTGAGTAGTTTACCTCAGACCTTCAGGTCCATAGTTATTAGCTAGATGGCTTCTTCTATCTTTTTGGATCTCAATACAAAGTTCTCCCCCTCTCTTGTGGAGATCTATTCGATGTAATCTTCTTTTGCGGCGTGTTCGTTGAGACCGATGAATTGTGGGTTTATGATCAAGTTTATCTATGAACAATATTTGAATCTTCTCTGAATTCTTTTATGTATGATTGGTTATGTTTTCAAGTCTCTTCGAATTATCAGTTTGGTTTGGCCTACTAGATTGATCTTTCTTGCAATGGGAGAAGTGCTTAGCTTTGGGTTCAATCTTGCGGTGTCCTTTCCCAGTGACAGTAGGGGCAGCAAGGCACGTATTGTATTGTTGCCACCGAGGATAACAAGATGGGGTTTTCATCATATTGCATGAGTTTATCCCTCTACATCATGTCATCTTGCTTAAAGTGTTACTCTGTTCTCTTGAACTTAATACTCTAGATGCATGCTGGATAGCGGTTGATGTGTGGAGTAATAGTAGTAGATGGAGGCAGGAGTCGGTCTACTTGTCTTGGACGTGATGCCTATATACATGATCATACCTAGATATTCTCATAACTATGCTCAATTTTTTCAATTGCTCAACAGTAATTTGTTCACCCACCGTAAAATACCTATGCTCTTGAGAGAAGCCACTAGTGAAACCTATGGCCCCCGGGTCTATCTTCATCATATTAATCTTCCAATACTTAGTTATTTTCATTGCTTTTATTTTACTTTGCATCTTTATCATAAAAATACCAAAAATATTATCTTATCATATCTATCAGATCTCACTCTCATAAGTGACCGTGTAGGGATTGACAACCCCTTATCGCGTTGGTTGCGAGGATTTATTTGTTTTGTGTAGGTGCGAGGGACTCGCGCGTAGCCTCCTACTGGACTGATACCTTGGTTCTCAAAAACTGAGGGAAATACTTACGCTACTTTGCTGCACCACCCTTTCCTGTTCAAGGGAAAACCAACGCAAGTGCTCAAGAGGTAGCAAGAAGGATTTCTGGCGCCATTGCCGGGGAGGTCTACGCAAAAGTCAACATACCAAGTACCCATCACAAACCCTTATCTCCCGCATTACATTATTTGCCATTTGCCTCTCGTTTTCCTCTCCCCCACTTCACCCTTGCCGTTTTATTCACCCTCTCTCTCTCTATCCTCCCTCTCTTTCTCTATTTGCCTCTTTTTGCCCGTTTCTTGTTTGCTTGTGTGTTGGATTGCTTGCTTGTCTTGATGGCTCAAGATAACACTAAATTGTGTGACTTTACCAATACCAAACAACAATGATTTTATTAGCACTCCATTTCTCCTCTTACCGATGCTGAATCTTGTGAAATTAATGCTACCTTGCTGAATCTTGTCATGAAAGATACGTTTTCCGGCCTTCCTAGTGAAGATGCCGCTACCCATCTAAATAGCTTTGTTGATTTGTGTGATATGCAAAAGAAGAAAGATGTTGATAATGATATTGTTAAATTGAAGCTATTTCTTTTTTTGCTTAGCGATCGTGCTAAAGCTTGGTTTTCGTGTTTGCCTAAAAATAGTATTGATTCGTGGAGTAAGTGCAAATATGTTTTTATCTCTAAGTATTTTGCTCCTGCTAAGATAATGTCTCTTAGAAATGATATTATGAATTTTAAGCAACTTGATCGTGAACATGTTGCACAAGCTTGGGAGAGGATGAAATTAATGATACATAATTGCCCAACACATGGTTTGAATTTGTGGATGATTATACAAAAAATTATGCCAAATCGAATTTTGCTTCTAGAAATATTTTAGATTCGGTCGCGGGAGGCACTTTTATGGAAATCACTTTAGGAGAAGCTACTAAACTCCTATATAATATTATGGTTAATTATTCTCAATGGCACACTGAAAGATCTACTAATAAGAAAGTGCATGCGATAGAAAAAATTAATGTTTTGAGTGGAAAGATGGATGAGCTTATGAAATTATTTGCTAATAAAAGTGTTTCTTCTGATCCTAATGATATGCATTTGTCTACTTTGATTGAGAATAATAATGAATCTATGGATGTGAATTTTGTTGGTAGGAATAATTTTGGTAACAACGCGTATAGAGGAAACTTTAATCCTAGCCCTTATCCTAGTAATTCCTCTAATAATTATGGTAATTCCTACAATAATGCTTATGGAAATTATAATAAGATGCCCTCTGATTTTGAATCTAATATTAAAGAATTTATTACTTTGCAAAAGAATTTCAATGCTTTGATTGAAGAAAAATTGCTTAAGATTGATGAGTTGGCTAGGAACGTTGATAGAATTTCTCTTGATGTTGATTCTTTGAAACTTAGATATATTCCACCTAAGCATGATATCAATGAGTCTCTCAAAGCCATAAGAATTTCCATTGATGAGTGCAAAGAAAGAACCGCTAGGATGCGTGCTAAGAACGATTCCATTATAAAGGCGTGTTCTTCTAGTTACCATGATAATAAAGATGAAGATCTAAAAGTTATTGATGTGTCCCCTATTAAATCTTTGTTTTGCAATATGAATCTTGATAATGATGGGACTGAATATGATCCACCTTTAGCTAGAAGGCGTTCCAAAAATTCAGAGTTTTTAGATCTTGATGCTAAATTTGATAAAAGTGGGATTGAAGAGATCAAAACTCTAGATGTTAATGAACCTACTATTTTGGATTTCAAGGAATTTAATTATAATAGCTGCTCTTTGATAGATTGTATTTCCTTGTTGCAATCCGTGCTAAATTCTCCTCATGCTTATAGTCAAAATAAAGCTTTTACCAAACATATCGTTGATGCTTTTTTTGACCATAAAAACAGTAGGGTAAAACCCTACTGTGTGTCATTTTCATTATAATGAATAAAAGTGCATAGTACAATGGTTTTTGGGAGAGCAACTAGAGTGATAGAGTTTATAGAGAATAAAAGAAATGAAAAGATAAAAATACAAAATTATTCAAATGTTGTCTATCCAGGATGACATGCCATCCTTAAGGCTATGCTTGGCTCTCAACATGGTGAGCTTGAAAGTGTTGATGAAATCAAACATGCATGATGCAATGGAGCATGGTATATTTTCAAATATAAGTCCATTTCTCTGATTCCATAAACTCCAGCAACCTATAGTCACAATCTCCATGAAGAATGGTATGTTATATCTCAGCTTGCCATCAAAAATCATATCATGAATGTGTAGATCAGTGTTCCATTCAATGCCAATATTCCACCAGAAGTTTTGACTGAAAGTGCATGAGAATAGTAGGTGGGTTCTGTCCTCCATGTCTTCATCATTACATAAAACACAAGAAGTGGAGTCCAGATGAAAGGATTTTCTGGTAAGCAACTCACATGTGTTTATTATGTCATTAAGCATCAACCAGCAGAAAAACTTATGTCTGGGGAGGCAGCAGGTTTTCTAGATCCACTTAATGGGATCAACAGTGTCATGTTGTCCCATAAGAGAGTTGTAAATCATCTTAGTCATGTGAGTACTGTTGCCCCGTTAGAAAATCCACTTATCATTGTCATTGTGATCCCTAGTATTGTTAAATTGATCTGACAAGCTGTGAAGATGTTGGTGTGCAACAATTGACAAAGGAAGCTGAAATAACTCATATATGTTTTCCATATCTTTGGCTGTCTTAATGGAAATATGTTCCTGGAGAGTGAAAGAGTACTGCTCAGGGAATTTAATTTTCATGACATTGCCATCCCAGTTATCATTCCAAAGCATAGCAGTATTGCCAGACTTGACTTGACAGGTGGTCATAGATTTAAATAGGGCCAAAAAATTTAGACAATCCTTCCACCAGAATGATCCTTTCTTGTTACCAGGAATTGGTACTACATTAGAATCATAGTAGGCATTCCAGATCAGATTAACCCAGGGAATATCAGCCCTATTGAAGAACTTATACAGGTGCTTAATAAGGAGAGCTTGATTCTGAATTCTTAGGTTGAGCACTCCCAAACCTCCTTGGTCTTTGGGTTTACATATCATTTCCCAGCTAGCAAGGCACTTTCCTTTTTTGTTAATGTCATTGCCATACCATAGGAAATTCCTGCTAGATTTATCCACATGATCCAGGATGGTGTAATGTACTTTAAGGGAGCACATAGCAAATATGGGCATGGAAGCAACAACTGAGTTAACATATGTTAGCCTACCAGAGTGGTTCATAAATCTGGCAACTCTAGACAGCCTCTTGTCAATTTTTGAGATAACATGGATAAGATCATGAATATATGGTTTGGTGGTGCCAAGGGGTAGTCCAAGATATGTGAAAGGTAAACTTTCAACCTTACATCCAAAAGATTCAGCCAAATCAGATACAGTCTGCTAGTCAATAATGATGGGGATCATGGAAGATTTGGTGTAGTTCACAAAAAGACCAGTTGAGAGGCTGAAGAGGTTTAATAGATATTTGAGATGAATAATTTGGTCAGCATCAGCTGGCATTATCATAAGAGTGTCATCAACATACTAAATGATTGGATAATCTTGTCCATATGCATGATTAATAGGTAGTGTTAATTCCCCATTAGCCCAGGCAGCATTTATTACTACCTGTAATAGGTCAGCTGCTAAAACAAATAGTAGGGGAGAATATGGATCTCCTTGTATGACTCCTCTTTTGCACATAATTTTTTTCCCTACAACTCCATTGAGTAATACAGCAGTAGAAGCAGAGTTAAGAATTTTGGATACCCAATTGATCCACCTTGGTCCAAAACCTTTGGCTTTAAGCATAGCAATAATGGCCTTGTATTCAATCTTATCAAATGCCTTTTCAAAATCAAGTTTTAGGATGATAATGGGTCTTTTTGATTAATGACGGAGATGGAGATATTCAAAAGCATATCCCAAAACAGTCTTGTATATTTCTTCCTTTGATGAAACCATATTGGTTTTGATGAATAACAGATGTAATGATATTTTGGGCCCTGTTTGCCAATAGCTTTGTAAAAAATTTAAGAGGCAAACTAACCAAAGAGATCGGTCTGAAATCATTCATACTCTCTGGATTGGCAACTTTTGGAATCAGGGTAATGTAGGCAGTGTTGATACTCTGGATGTCACAATTTCCTTCAAAGAAATCCCAAATCATAGTATAGAAATCTTGTTTTATAATATTCCAGCTTTTTTTAAGAACATACCATTAAACCCATCAGGGCCAGGTGCTCTGTCAGTAGGGAATTCTTTGGCAACATTTTCAATTTCATCCACAGTAAAAGGAGCATCAAGTGCAGATAAGTCATGATGTTGTATTAATTCATCTAGATTGAATAGCACAGTAGGATTGATGGATTTACCCAGTCTGTCCTTATATGATTGCCAAATAATTGCAGCCTTATGGTTATGATTTTGACAATAAATGCCATCTTCACTGAGAATGGAGGTAATATAATTTTTTCTGAAACTTTGTGTGGTCATGGCATGAAAGAAATCAGTATTTTCATCATCAAGTCTGACACTCCTCATCTTGAACCTGGATTTACAATATATTCTTTTAGCCTCAAGTAATTTGCTCGTATGTTTTCTCAGTATTTTCCTGAAGTTGGCCTCCATAATAGATAGCTGTCTTTGCTCCTCAATTCCATCCAATAATGTAAGAACATAGTTGCATGCAGCAATGGTGGAGTTAAGCCTGGATAGGTTTTTACTCCATTTTTTAGGCCAAGTCTGAGACATTTAAACCTGGCAGATACATCCTTGGCAGAGTTGTTGAGCTGGTGATTTCTGTTCCAGCATTGCACTACAGTTTCATAAAAACCATCAAATTCAAGCCAATAATTTTCAAATCTGAATATGGATGCTTTGGGTATGTCACTGCCAATTTGGATATGGATAGGAACATGATCTGATGTCACTCTGGCAAGAGGATGAGCTAAGGTATTTGGGAAGGAAATAGTCCAATTTGCAGAAGTGAAAATCCAGTCAATCGTTTCTAACAGAGGAAGGTCCTGCATATTGGACCATGTAAAACTCCTGCCTTTGAGGGGGACCTCCACTAGGTCCAGCTGTTGAATCAAGTTGTTGAACATTAACATGTTATTTGTATCACCACCAGGTCTGTTTCTGTCCAGTGGGCTTCTGATAAGATTAAAATCCCCAACTAACATCCAGTTGTCCATATTGGAAGCATCAATAGTGTCCAACCAATGAAAAATGTCAGCCCTGGATTCATTACTACAAGGGTCATACACATTTGTAATATGGAATACATTGCCTGATAAGTTGCAGGTTAATTTGACAATGATTTGAAAATTAGACTGATCGATCATAGTCCCAGAGAAAAGATTGCCATTCCATATAGTTATGATGCCACCAGATAGGCCAGCACATGGGCTGTAGGCAAATTGGTTATATCTCCTAGGTGAGAAATTTCTCAAATAAGGCAGGTCAAAATTGTCTCTTTTTGTTTCCTGGATACAGATAATGCCACAATTGCTTTCATCAATTCTTGCACGCAGATCACCCCATCTAGTTTGTGAATTTATTCCTCTTACATTCCAATTAAGTATATTCCAATGCCTATTCATAGAGTAACTGATTGGATTAGGGGTCATGAGCAGAGAGTGAATTAATCATCTCTGAAAATACTGACAGATCATGAGGCTAATGTGCTAAGCAAGTTCCAGCAATAGATTTCCATTTCAACATGCATAATAGGATATCATTCATAACATAACCATTCAGACACCTCATAAATAAAGCTGATAAGCAAATAAAATTCTTCAAACCATAGTGCCACATAGTGGAGCATAGCTCCTTACAAACCAGAAATAAAAGTTCAACATATGGGTAACATAAGCAAGATAAACTGCCATGGATAGCTACGGGCCTAGAGTCATAACTCGGCTTGATATTACAAACCCAACTACATATTAAAACTAAATTATTCATGTTCTACAGCAGAGTTCAGGAGACTTCCAGAGACCTCCTCAGGAGGTATCTGACACTGCATAGTGGCAATGGCCTGAATGGTAGCGAGTGGGAGTTCTGGTGGGGGCGCTGCCTGTGGGTCCCTGAGCTCAAATTCAAAGTCAGCTGACAGGTTCTTCTTGCAGTGGCTCATCTTCTTGGCTTTATTAGCAGCAGCCTGATCCTTGAAACCAACACTGAGACCAAAAAGTCGACGGCTGCGACGAAGATCTTGGACGTCCAGCGGGGCATTAACCTTCATTCTTTTGTTGATAGTAGGTGATATCATCAGAGCAGAACTAGGAGCATCAAAGCTAGTAACCATCTATGGATGCTGCATATTAGCAGAAATCTCTTGGACAGTGCTTGCTGTATCAGAGAGGGCATACTCATGTGGTTGCTGGACAGTGGATATATCCAGGGGGTCATGTATGACAGGCTATACTTCATCAACATATTCAAAAATGACAACAGAGGATGCAGCAGGAGTTGGAAGAGCTTCAGTGGTGACAGTCAGCAAACACTTTTTGACAGAGCCATGTTGTTCTTCCACATTGATGATCTGGCATCGACTACTTAAAACTGTAGTGTCTGCAAGTTGCTCCAAAATGGTTGGTGCGGTGGCCATGATTTTGGACATCATGTCTTGAAGCACAACAAAGCAATCTATGGCCTCAATAGTCGGTTGCAAGGGGGGTTCATGGTGCTCAGGACGTAGCGGGGGGGTGTGCACCATAGGTTCATCCATATCATCAGGAGCATGGTGAGTAGCAGGTGCAGCATGTGTAGCATGGTGGTTATCATCCATAAAGTCAGCATCGTGCCAAATACCTCCAAATGGAGCATGAGGCATGGGTGCAGAACACCATCTGGTGGGATGGGATCCTCATCACCACCCATGGCCCCAAGAAGATCGGCCTGTAGAATGTAAATGGCACAGGTCCAAGATTAACCGTGACCGAAATCATCCAGACTCTCACATATAACGTGGCTCACAGGAATCTCAAGAAGATCATGCACACGCACTTTGATCAGAATACGAGCACAGTTTGACAGATCTCTGTTCCAAACTAGAAATTTACCAAAACCCGCAACAAATTCTCTAACTTTATCCAGGCGCCATGCCTCCAGGGGGAAGTTGACCATCATAATCCAGGCATCATGGGTAAAGGTGCAGTCACGGTGGTTGATACCTCTGTCATGAAGAAGAACACGGAGAACGGAGTCGCCGACGAAAAATGGGATGTTGGCGATGGCAGTGCCGATGTCACAGGCATGGGGGAAGCGGACGAAGGCCGCTCCCATGCCACAGTGTGAGACCTCCACAATGCGGAAGCCACGCTCGTGGTCGAGGAAGTGGCGGATGAGCATGGCATCCGTCTCAAACTGGGCGGGGTCCGGTGGCGGGGCCAGGGAGATGATGGCCCATTCCCTAGATTGAACCAGGGGTTCGCCACCAAGGAAGTGGTAGGTACGATGGTGGCGATTCCCGTTAGTTTCCATCACAGCGGTGCCAGGAGGGAGAAGAGGAAGCGGGTCGCATGGGTACGTGGCCATGGCGGTGGAGGAGGTGGGTGGTGCAAGCGAGAAGGTGGATGGAGCAGAACAAGGCAATGAGGGCGAGCAGATGGTTTGGCAGGGCGAGTTGACGGGTGGAAAGGTGGTAGAGGGGTTTTGGGGAGACGAGTCGTCGGCCTGGCTATTGGTATCGGTAGGCGGTTTGGTAGGTGGTTGCGATTTAACCCGATACACTTGGAGTTTGTTCCGGAGATAGAGGCAAAAACGAGATAGATGACCATAACGATAGCAGCTCCGGCGGCGGATTTGATTTATGCAGGATAATCGGGGGTGTCCATACGATAAAAATTTGCTGCAAAAAAGGAGGTGGGCCGCTACATGCGTTGGAGCCAGAGTGGTATTGGGTTGAGTAGCGTTAGGGGTGCAACATGGGCTAGGTGGAGCAGAGGGCTCAGTGGTAACTAGATGGTTAATGGGCTGGACTGAGGGAGAGGCGGGTGGGCTGGGCTGGAGATGGGCGTGTTTGAATTTGCATTGGCAGGTGGTGGTTGGTGAGGGTTCGGCGCCCGATCCGAGGTAGACGCGCGGTCGTTAGTGGTGAGGGCTGCCGGAGTTGGACGGTGACCGATCGGAGTGAGATTAGCATCGGAGAGGATGCGCCATGGGGGTGTGCGAGAGACGGTGGTCCATTCTTCCTCAAGTTCTTGAAGCCAAGAATTAAATTCACGGATCCAAGCAGGGCCGCCAAAACCCCAAAGATGGAAAAAAAACATAGGAATTGAGGGCATGTGAAAGAACGTAGCTTGTGGATCATAAATCCTACAGCCTTTGATATAACAGAGAACTTGAAAACATGTCCACGAAGATGAGTAATATGAAAACCAGGGGAGATCCACCAAGGCATGCATGAAGTGCATGGCTAACATTAACAGTCATGAGAGGGAACATGGAACGGCTAAAGGAGACAACTAGATGAAAATCATGGCATGGATCCGAGCAATCAACAGGAGTGGAGAATCTGGCTCTGACTTGAGCAGCAAACCCAGATCCCGGAGAGGGATCCAAGGTGGGATTCTCCATCATAGATGATCAGAAGGTGGAGGAGCCATGGATCGCCGCGGTGGTCGCCAAGGGAGTCGCCGGGGAGGTGGAAGGTGGAGGAGCCATCAATGCGAGGTAGTTCCAAAAGTAGATTATCGTTGATGCTTTGATGCAATCTTATGAAGAAAAACTTGAGTTGGAAGTTTCTATCCCTAGAAAACTTTATGATGAGTGGGAACCTACTATTAAAATTAAAATTAAAGATCATGAATGCTATGCTTTGTGTGATTTGGGTGCTAGTGTTTCCACGATTCCGAAGACTTTATGTGATTTGCTAGGTTTCCGTGATTTTGATGCTTGCTCTCTAAACTTGCACCTTGCGGATTCCACTATTAAGAAACCTATGGGAAGAATTAATGATGTTCTTATTGTTGCAAATAGGAATTATGTGCCCGTAGATTTTATCGTTCTTGATATAGATTGCAATCCTTCATGTCCTATTATTCTTGGTAGACCTTTCCTTAGAACGATTGGTGCAATTATTGATATGAAGGAAGGAAATACTAGATTCCAATTTCCGTTAAGGAAAGGCATGGAACACTTTCCTAGAAAGAAAATAAAATTACCTTACGAATCTATTATGAGAGCCACTTATGGATTGCATACCAAAGATGGCAATACCTAGATCTATCCTTGCTTTTTATGCCTAGCTAGGGGCGTTAAACGATAGCGCTTGTTGGGAGGCAACCCAATTTTATTTTTATTCCTTTCTTTTTGCTCCTGTTTAGTAATAAATAATTTATCTAGCCTCTGTTTTGGTTGTGTTTTTTGTGTTTAATTAGTGTTTTGTGCCAAGTAGAACCGTTGGGAAGACTTGGGGAAAGTCTTGTTAATCCTGCTGTAAAAAACAGAAACTTTAGCGCTCACGAGAACTGCTGCCATTTTTAGTTGGACAGCGCTATTTAGTAAATTATTTTTGCAGATGATTAATAGATAAATTCCTCACATCCAGCAAGTTATTTTAAAAATTTTGGGGTTCCAGATCTTGCGCTAGCTACAGATTACTACAGACTGTTCTGTTTTTTGACAGATTCTGTTTTTCATGTGTTGTTTGCTTATTTTGATGGATCTATGGCTAGTAAAATAGTTTATAAACCATAGAGAAGTTGGAATACATTAGTTTTAACACCAATATAAATAAAGAATAAGTTCATTACAGTACCTTGAAGTGGTATTTTGTTTTCTTTCGCTAACGGAGCTCACGAGATTTTCTACTTTAAGTTTTGTGTTGTGATGTTTTCAAGTTTTGGGTAAAGATTTGATGGATTATGGAACAAGGAGTGGAAAGAGCCTAATCTTGGGGATGCCCATGGCACCCCCAAGATAATCTAAGGACACCTAAAATCCAAAGCTTGGGGATGCCCCGAAAGGCATCCCCTCTTTCGTCTACTTCTATCGGTAACTTTACTTGGAGCTATATTTTTATTCACCACATGATATGTGTTTTTCTTGGACCGTCTTGTATTATTTGAGTATTTATTTGCTAGTTTACCACAATCATCTTTGTTGTACACACCTTTTGAGAGAAACACTCATGATTCGGAAATTATTATAATACTCTATGTGCTTCACTTATATCTTTTGAGTTATATAGTTTTGCTCTAGTACTTCACTTATATCTTTTAGAGCATGATGGTGGATTTGTTTTATAGAAACTATTGATCTCTCATGCTTCACTTAGATTATTTTGGGAGTCTTAAATAGCATGGTAATTTTCTTAAATAATCCTAATATGCTAGGTATACAAGATTAATAATAAAATTCTCTTATGAGTGTGTTGAATACTATGAGAAGTTTGATACTTGATAATTGTTTTGAGATACGGAGATGGTGATATTAGAGTCATGCTAGTTGAGTAGTTGTGAATTTGAGAAATACTTGTGTTGAAGTTTGTGATTCCCATAGCATGCATTTATGGTGAACCGTTATGTAATGAAGTCAGAGCATGATTTATTTATTGATTGTCTTTCTTATGAGTGGCGGTCGGGGACGAGCGATGGTCTTTTCCTACCAATCTATCCCCCTAGAAGCATGCGCGTAATACTTTGCTTTGATAACTTGTAGATTTTTGCAAAAACTATATGAGTTCTTTATGACTAATGTTGAGTCCATGGATCATACGCACTCACACCCTTCCACCATTGCTAGCCTCTCTAATACCGCGCACCTTTCGCCGGTATCATACACCCACCATATACCTTCCTCAAAACAGCCACCATACCTACCTATCATGGCATTTCCATAGACATTCCGAGATATATTTCCATGCAACTTTCCACCGTTCCGTTTATTATGACACGTTCCATCATTGTCATATTGCTTTGCATGATCATGTAGTTGACATTGTATTTGTGGCAAAGCCACCGTTCATAATTCTTTCATACATGTCACTCATGAGTCATTGCATATCCCGCTACACCGCCGGAAGCATTCATATAGAGTCATATCTTGTTCTAAGTATCGAGTTGTAATTCTGGAGTTGTAATTCTTGAGTTGTAAGAAAATAAAAGTGTGATGATCATCATTATTAGAGCATTGTTCCAGTGAGGAAAGGATGATGGAGACTATGATTCCCCCACAAGTCAGGATGAGACTCCGGACAAAAAAAAGAGGCCATAAAAAAGAGAAAAGGCCTAAATAAAAAACTATGAGAGAAAAAGAGAGAAGGGACAATGCTACTATCCTTTTACCACACTTGTGCTTCAAAGTAGCACCATGATCTTCATATTAGAGAGTCTCCTTTGTTATCACTTTCATATACTAGTGGGAATTTTTCATTATAGAACTTGGCTTGTATATTCCAATGATGGGCTTCCTCAAAATGCCCTAGGTCTTCGTGAGCAAGCAAGTTGGATGCACACCCACTTAGTTTCTTTTTCAGCTTTCATATACTTATAGCTCTAGTGCATCCGTTGCATGGCAATCCCTACTCACTCACATTGATATATATTGATGGGCATCTCCGTAGCCCGTTCATACGCCTAGTTGATGTGAGACTATTTTCTCCCTCTTTGTCTTCTCCACAACCACCATTCTATTCCACCTAAAGTGCTATGTCCATGGCTCACGCTCATGTATTGCGTGAAGATTGAAAAAGTTTGAGAACACCAAAAGTATGAAACAATTGCTTGGCTTGTCATCGGGGTTGTGCATGATTTAAATACTTTGTGTGGTGAAGATAGAGCATAGCCAGACTATATGATTTTTTAGGGATAACTTTCTTTGGCCATGTTATTTTGAGAAGACATAATTGCCTAGTTAGTATGCTTGAAGTATTATTATTTCTATGTCAATATTAAACTTTTGTCTTGAATCTTTCCGATCTGAATATTCATACCACAATTAAGAAGAATTACATTGAAATTATGCCAAGTAGCATTCCACATCTAAAATTCTATTTCTATCATTTACCTACTCGAGGACGAGCAAGAATTAAGCTTGGGGATGCTTGATACCTCTCCAGCGTATCTATAATTTTTGATTGCTCCATGATATATTATCTACTATTTTGGACATTATTGGGCTTTATTATCCACTTTTATATTATTTTTGGGACTAACCTACTAACCGGAGGCCCAGCCCAGAATTCCTGTTTTTTGCCTATTTTAGGGTTTCGAAGAAAAGGAATATCAAACGGAGTCCAAACGGAATGAAACCTCCGGGAACGTGATTTTTGGAACAAACAAAATCCAGGAGACTTGGACCCTACGTCAAGCAACCAACAGGGACGCCACGAGGTAGGGGGCGCGCCTACCCCCCCCCCCCCCCCAGGCGCGCCCTCCACCCTCGTGGGCCCCCTGTTGCTCCACCGACGTACTTCCAACTCCTATATATACCTACGTACCCCCAAGCGATTAGAAAAGGAGCCAAAACCCTAATTCCACCGCCATAACTTTCTGTATCCACGAGATCCCATCTTGGGGCCTGTTCCGGAGCTCCGCCGGAGGGGCATCAATCACGGAGGGCTTCTACATCAACACCATAGCCTCTCCGGTGAAGTGTGACTAGTTTACCTCAGACCTTCGGGTCCATAGTTATTAGCTAGATGGCTTCTTCTCTCTTTTTGGATCTCAATACAAAGTTCTCCCCCTCTCTTGTGGAGATCTATTCGATGTAATCTTCTTTTGCGGTGTGTTTGTTGAGACCAATGAATTGTGGGTTTATGATCAAGTTTAACTATGAACAATATTTGAATCTTCTCTGAATTATTTTATGTATGATTGGTTATCTTTGCAAGTCTCTTCGAATTATCAGTTTGGTTTGGCCTACTAGATTGATCTTTCTTGCAATGGGAGAAGTGCTTAGCTTTGGGTTCAATCTTGTGGTGTCCTTTCCCAGTGACAGTAGGAGCATCAAGGCACGTATTTTATTGTTGCCATCGAGGATAGCAAGATGGGGTTTTCATCATATTGCATGAGTTTATCCCTCTACATCATGTCATCTTGCTTAAAGCGTTACTCTGTTCTCTTGAACATAATACTCTAGATGCATGTTGGATAGCGGTCGATGTGTGGAGTAATAGTAGTAGATGCAGGCAGGAGTCGGTCTACTTGTCTTGGACGTGATGCCTATATACATGATCATACCTAGATATTCTCATAACTATGCTCAATTCTGTCAATTGCTCAACAATAATTTTTCACCCAACGTAAATACCTATGCTCTTGAGAGAAGCCACTAGTGAAACCAATGGCCCCTGGGTCTATCTTCATCATATTAATCTTCCAATACTTAGTTATTTTCATTGCTTTTATTTTACTTTGCATCTTTATCATAAAAATACCGAAAATATTACCTTATCATATCTATCAGATCTCACTCTCGTAAGCGACCGTGTAGGGATTGACAACCCCTTATCGCGTTGGTTGCAAGGATTTATTTGTTTTGTGTAGGTGCGAGGGACTCGCACATAGCCTCCTACTGGATTGATACCTTGGTTCTCAAAAACTGAGGAAAATACTTACACTACTTTGTTGCACCACCCTTTCCTCTTCAAGGGAAAACCAATGCAAGTGCTCAAGAGGTAGCAGCTTACAGGTGCTGCAACTTCACTAGGAGCGTTAAACGTCAGCAGCTTCAGAGCTCACAACACCTTCTTCGACAGCGCTAAGAATCCATATTCGAAGCCAAAGATCTCTTCTGGTCAATTTTAGAGCCATCAGCAGCGCAGTTATTACTCATGCATTCTATACAACCAAGAGTGAATTTTTCCACACATGCGTCTTTATGCTGCCCTGTCTGGAAGAAGCCCTTGACTGCTTTAGGGAGGTTGGTCTTCTACAGTTCGTCACTAACAAGGAGCACTGGAATGAAGAGCTTCTGCTGCAGTTCTATGCCACACTTCACATTCGTGGCTACAACAGGGATCCGAAGACATGGATTCTTGAGTGGATGACAGGAGATGTCAATCATGAAGCCAAAGCTCAAGACATCATTAAGCTTACTTCCCTGCCCACTGCAAGCAAGTTCTATGAGCCTGGTTGTCAGCGTCATCATGATGAACTGCTGAGTATCTTCCAGAGGCCCAAGCCAAATATGAGTGAGATGCTAAGTATGATGAATCCATTGCCTTCTGATGTTGAATATCCCAATGAATTCTTCATCAAAGATCTTGAGTACTTGCCACGCACAGTCTATCATATTCTGAGGCGTACTCTATAGCCAATCAAGGTGTGACGCCCTCAATTTGACCGTACACTAATCATACACGCAAATGTGTACGATCAAGATCAAGGACTCACGGGAAGATATCACAACACAACTCTAGACACAAATTAAAATAATACAAGCTTTATATTACAAGCCAGGGGCCTCGAGGGCTCGAATACATAAGCTCGAATACACAAGAGTCAGCGGAAGCAACAATATCTGAGTACAGACATAAGTTAGATAAGATTGCCTTAAGAAGGCTAGCACAAAAGCAACAACGATCGAAAAGGCAAGGCCTCCTACCTGGGAGCCTCCTAACTACTCCAAGTCATCAGCGGTCTTCACGTAGTAGTAGGCATCCTCCGGGTAGTAGTAGTCATCAGTGGCGTCGTCTGGCTCCTGGGATCCGTCATCTGGTCTCAAAAATCGGGTATGGGGGCAAAAGAAGTAGCAAAGCAACCGTGAGTACTCATCCAAAGTACTCGCAAGACTTACACCAGATCTAAACTAAGTATGCATCTGTATCAAAGGAATGGGTTGTATCTGTGGACTAAACTGCAGAATGCCAGCAGGGAAGGGGAAAGCCTAGCCTATCAAAGACTAGCATCTTCTGGAAACCACCATCTTGCAGCAACAGGAGGGAGTAGAGTAGCATAAAGTAAAGTAGCAGTAATGTTATCAACCTCGGCCAGAGATCCTTTCTCGACTCCCTGCGAGAAAGCAATCCCAGAGCCATACTATCCATTCATCATAATCATGTATCATAACCATTTCTCATCTCAAGTTTCCAGTTCTAGTTGTATCGATCAGGATACAACTCCAAGTGTCCGTTACCGTAGGACAGGCTATCGATAGATGTTTTCTTCCCTGCAGGGGTGCACCAACTTACCCACCACGCTCGATTAACTCCACCCGGACACACTTTCCTGGGTCATGCCCGGCCTCGGCCAAACAATACGCCGCAACCCGACCTAGGCTTAATAGAGAGACGAGCACGCCGGACTAAACCTATGCCCCAGGGGTCATGGGCCATCTCCCCGGGAACTCCTGCACGTTGCGAGGGCGGCCCGTGAGCAAACCTAGCTACCTCCCTAAAAAGGCAGGAGCTTACCAGTCCAACCTGGCACGCGCCGCTCAGTTGCTGACGTCTATTAAGCTTCGGCTGATGCATACGACGCAGAACGCCCATACTATGCCCACGTGATGGTTAGTGCTATCAGGCAGAGGCCCCTCGGATCAAATATCCAAATTGTAGTGGATTAGGAGCACGCGGTAATAAGCAGAGACTCACGAAAGATGTGACCCCGTTGCCCCGTCTCGAGTACTTGCGGCAAGGGCTAAGAATGCCCGGCCACGCCACATAATTGTCTCGCGGGCACCCTCCAGGTCAACCCGACTCCACATCACTCGCAATTAAGCTCGCACAGGTACCCCTCAGGGTCGACCCGTCTTTAGTAACCTGGTTCAGTGTAAAGTCATTGTAACTGTGTGTACAAACATCAAGGGGAAACCCCGAGGAATCACCCCCGACGAATTCCACTCGATGTAATCATCAAGGTGAACGTAAGAGGGACCACCCTCGAGGTTCACACTTGAGGGGTTGCACGACAGAGTCGTATCAGAAGTGGTTAAGGAGGAAATCACCCTCGATGACCACGACCGAATAGCTAGACTACAGGGTAACATCAGAAATGCTGAAGAGGTCTCACCCTCGGCACTCGATAATAACCGGGTAGTGTCGAGCAACTAAGGGGGAAAGTGATGTGCGGTGTCGGGGCCTGGTCTTCGATCACGTTGATCGAGTCATCGAACATAAAGCGAGGCAACTGGGACAAGGTGAGGTCACTGATGGGTCTCTAACCAACCTATACTAAGCAGTTTAGGATAAATAGGTAAGGTATGAAAGCAGGTAACAACAACAGGCTATGCATTAGAGTAGGATCATACAAAAAGCAGTAGCAGTTCTAATGCAAGCACGAGAGGGAAAGAAATGGGCGATATCGGAATGCTCAAGGGGGGTTTGCTTGCCTGGTTGCTCAGACAAGAAGGAGGGGTCGTCGGTGACGTAGTCGATCACAGCGGCATCATCGGTCTTGGGGTCTACCGGAGAGAAGAGGGGGAAGAAACAGTAAATACAGAGCAAACCATGCATCACAAGACACAACATGAGGACGGGCAGAGCTAGGGTTGCCCTAACGTAGTACTACACGTTGCAGACGGAGGGGATAAACATCCAAGGATGAATTCCCAGCGTTAGGCGGACTCCGGACAGATGAAAGAGAGGGGATAGTTCCATGTTCAGCATGCTAGGGGCATGTGACAGGTGAAAGGACCGCGCATTTGGATTCCTTGGATTTTTCTGAGCAACTTTCATATAGAAAACATTTTCATCGAAGTTACGGTTCAATTATTATGATTTTTGCAAGTTTAAAACATATTCTGGAATTATATTTAAACTAACAGAAAAGGAAAAAGACGTCAGCATGACGTACGTCTGACGTCAGTAGTCAACAGTGCGGTTGACTGGTCAAAATGACCAGTGGGGCCCACTTGTCATGGACAGAGGCCTTAACAGAGTTTATTTAAAACTACTATGAGGTTAATTAGCAACTAGGCCCCACATGTCAGTGTCTCATTAAGTTAACTAAATAATTTTAAATAAATAAAACGTTGATTAAGGAAGTGGGGCCCGCATGTCAATGACTGGTCAAAACCAGTCATCGGGTGGACTGGGTCAACAGGGCCAGCGGGACCCCTTGGGCCCATTGGCCAGTGGCCCAGGCGATGCCATGTCGGCGCCAGGTCAGCGCAGCCGACGGAATTACGCCGGCGAGCCTACCCGCGGCGGTGCGTCACCGGAGTTGGCCGGAAAATGGGCACGGGGCACAGAAAGGGGTGCCGCTAGGCACGTTCGAACGGTCACTCGACCGCGCGTCGAGTGGTGGTGGTGGCATCGCCGGACCTGGCCGGAAACATCGCCGACGACGAGGTCCGCGGCGGAGCGGCTACGGTCGACGGCGGAAAAGGTGCTACGGCGTGCTACAGCTCAGGTGAAAGGGCTAGGCGGGAGCAGCAGTCCTCCAGGACTGCGCTACGGGGACTAGACGGAGCAGGAGGAGCTCGGGAGCTCGTGCGCGGCAACAATGGCGGACGGCGGAGCCGGCGCTTACGGCCAGCTAGCTAGGGAAGGAGGAAACGGAGCAAGGGCGGGGAGGAAGGAGGCGGAGCTTATGGGGCAGGCACACGGAGGCCTCTCGGGGTTCGGGAGCGCAGAGGGAGGCATGTGGCTCCGGTGATCGCCAGTGACCACCGAGAAGGGGAAGAGGGCGATGCCGACGTCGCCGAACTCCCCGACTCTAGCTGATGGACGAGGACGGTGAAGCGGAGGACGGCGCACCTCCCAGGCTCGGTTGCCGGGCTCGGGGACGCCGGTGGCCGCGGGGACGACGGAGAACGGCAGCGACCGCGCTCGGGCGTCGATGGGGAACGAGGAGAGATTTGGGGGAGAGGAAAAATATCTGCGCGGGGAGGGGGGCTGCCGAGGACGAGGTCGAGGGGGGAAGGGCTCGTCCTGATACCCAGCATTGCAGCGGAGTGGGGCGGCGAGCCGGTCGGGTGGCGACCGCGGGCACGGGCGCTCGGTCGCCCGCACAGTGAAGACGACGCGGGAGGGGGAGCTGGTCAGCCTGGGTCGGCCAGGTGGGCTGAGGCCCAAGGGGGGCGCGATGGCCAGCTGGGCCAATCGGCCTAGTTGAGGGGGGGCCTTTTCCTTTTTCTTTTACTTTAAACCATTTTTCTTTTATGTTTTAGCTTTTATTTATTAACAGAGAGAGAAAGGGAATTATTTGGTCAACTATTTCACTTAGGAAAAATTTGGGAGGAGTCCCATTAAATCCCTGGTGATTATAGAAAGTGCCATAAATATTTTGGAGACCAGAATAATTCATTTGATATTTTTCATAAGTAGGATAGCATTTAAAAATGTTGAATTGGTGCTGTTATAATTGCTAGTGCCCATCTTTGCACAAAAGTGATGTTGTGTTCCTTAAAAAATAATTGTTATGGAAGTTTTGGCAAATGATGAACATTTTTCCAGCCACTTTTGAGCAACTTCAAACTTCACTTGAATTTGAATTGACTGGAATTTGAAATGGGATATTGAACAAAGGTGATTAAGCACTGTTTTGGAAAAATGATCAGCTTAATCAGAGAGGGTTACTGTAGCATGACACTGGGGGTGTTACAAATCTCCTCCACTACAAGAAATCTCGTCCCGAGATTTAAGAGGTGGAGTAAGGGGAAAAGACTCGGAAAAGATAGAGCTTAACACAAGATAGTTATCTGGGGACTATCTCAGTGAAATTGGCAAAGAGGCATCTCTCGAGTTGAAATTCAAGGAAGTCAGTGAGAGCAAGGTAAGAAGGTGGAATAAAAAGCTTCAATCGGGTAGGCAGTCGTTCGTTGCCTGAAACAGAGTGTGAAAGAGTTTCAGAGCGACGGGAATAAGTATTTTGTCTGATACTAGAATTGGTGATCTCTCGGAAGGTGGCTCGTGAATTACATACGAAACCAAGCATGAGGAAAAACTTTTAGAAACATGGGTATACATGAGAGTCGGGTTTTGATCCTATGGGACTGTGGGTTATGGGCCCACCATGTGGGTTAAAAGTAGAAAGAGCGGTGACATGTTACATGGTTATGATAGCAAGGCATGTCAGAGTGTAGCCTGTCGTTAGGTCGGCAACAACGTCGGTACCAAGGGCGAGGGGCGAAGAGAACCATTTTCCTGCTCGTTTAACGAGGCGGGCCATTAGGCAAAGTTCTCGTCCATCGGTGGCTACCGGAATGTCAACAGCAATAATAATAGTGTCTTTACTGACATAGTTGTACATTGAGGTGCTTACCCAAGCAAGAAATTATCTCTACTGAGATAAGTTAGTTTACTGGAAAGGTTAAACAAAAGAATGGAAAGGAAAAATATGAGTAGTATATTGATCAGAACAATGGAAAGGAAAATGTGTTTAAACACAATTATCAGGAGTATATCCTTCCCAAGGACAAGCAGAGGATGATATCCATGACAGGATAGTAAGTGGATAACCAATTAGTTAAAGGGAAAGAATTTCATGACATTACCCATACAACGGTGTTTGTATAATTGATAAAGAAAATTTAGTATCGTGCTTCAAATGTTCTTATTGGAGATCGAATTACCACAGACATGCTACGAGATAGCATTGACATGGTTTCAAGCAAAGGTCAGACTATGGATACACCAAGGATCCATCGGGCACAATCTTAGAAAATAAGTCATACAATTTTAGCAGGGAAAAGATGAGGGTGTGGCCGACGGGCTCAGCCACAATCCATCGACATGTCAAAAGGATGTATTTCCGAAATTATATGAACAAGTTTGTGTAGGGGAAGGCAAGAATGTTATGATGATAACATAAATCATCGAGGGGGGATTGTATTTCTCACCATGAATTCGATTGATATCCTGGAAAAGCTTAGAATGTTGATGATGATCATGACACATTTGTTGAGAGATTTCATGAAGATGTCACCAAGCAGAAAAGGAAGGAAGAAGTGAAAGGCTATGAGAACCACGGATTCGACACAAGCTCAAAGTTAAGCTTGTTGTTTGAGGCGAAATGATAAGATGAGGAAGATCGATGTAAGCTTAGCTCATCGTCGGAAGTTGCTCCGGGCATAAGGACCAAGCAGAACAGTTAAAAAGTTGACATGATAAAAATACAGTCGATCGGGCTAGGAATGATGTGATGGGGTATAAGCTTCTCAGTATCAAGTACTACGTGTAATGCCAGAAGGTAAATCAGGGTAGAGGTTGGACGGGGAATGATTTGCAGAGGATAAGTAATTGTAACTTACCTAGTAAATGGGATCAAGGAGGAAATATGGTCGGGACCATAACTGCAAGGGATCCAATTTACGATACCGGAAGAATATTCAAATGATTAAATATCCTTGCAAGAAGCTTTCATGATAAGTCCCACATCGGGTCCATGGGCATGAACACAAAGTTCAAGGTCGACTCCCACTTCTACAATGCATAACCTTTCATTTTACTTCTCGCTCTTGATGAAGCTGTAGTATTGAAATTTTATCTGACGAAAAGCCAGTAGAGTATAACCCGCATAACTTTTGAGTTCACACAGATTCGGGAAGGCATAGGTTCAACCCATCAGGGCACCTAAGGAACATATATCATAAATTTCAAGAATAAATAACACAAGCTCGGTAGTAGAGCATGCTTGAGAAAGCGAAGGATACAATTTACCAAAAGCATTATGTATCCGAGGAAAGGCTCACAAGCTTATTGAATATGAAGGACGTTGTCGGATAAAATCCAAAAAAGGGGTCTGATGGTCTACAAGGGATCTGATGTGAGCATCAGTACTCAACCAGAGGAAGAAGGAATTTAAGGAGATCAGATTATAGATACAACTGACTAACTCAAAGCTCATCTGCAAAGGAATTATGAATTCCAAGACAAGGGATCAGAAGCAATGCTCTAATTAGGGATGGATAGGTAGAATAGCCTTAGGGGTACAATCGACGGCGATTTGATTGGTCGAGATCCAGCACATGTTAAAATGACGTCTGAGCCGGAAGGATGAATTCTAGGATCTGATTGAGGATTGCGAGCATTCACAACATATGGTATCAAGGGTCTCAAAATGATAATGACAAAGGATGCCAATAAGATTACCAGACTTAAGATTAATCATAATGCAAGTATGCAAGAATTTCAAAAGCAAAAAGGCTCCCGAGGATTTTCGGAAGATCGAATGGTATTTTGAACACTTTCGTGAAACACTTGAATCAACTGGGGATGAGCGGATACTCGATAAGTGCGAGAATTATCCGTAGTGGTATTCAGGTGACAAAGAACAACAAGGCATTAAGCTCAAAGGATTCCCGGAACAACAGAGAGA
Source organism: Triticum urartu (assembly GCF_003073215.2). Classification (NCBI taxonomy): domain Eukaryota; kingdom Viridiplantae; phylum Streptophyta; class Magnoliopsida; order Poales; family Poaceae; genus Triticum; species Triticum urartu. The sequence goes on along the minus strand of NC_053027.1, from coordinate 191,432,663 downwards.
ATTTCGGGGTATCTTGTAATAACAAGATCAACTGGGAAACATTGTACGAATGGCGAGTATACGTGGTTATCCATAGGGGTTTATCGATGGAAGGGAATTGCAAAAGCGACGCCATAAAGTCTCAAGAGAACATCAGAGAGTATCTTCGGATTCTTCTAGTGCAGCAAATGATCATCTGGAGTGAGGGGCTCTCCAGAAAGAAGTAATTACGAGAACCTAGAGTTAGAGTTAGCAAAATCATTAAACCTGAATAGAAGAGAGATCAGAGTCCCAGAGTATAGATCGAGGAGTAAAAGATCCTTGTCGATGTCAAAACCGGCGGATCTCGGGTAGGGGGTCCCGAACTGTGCGTCTAGGCCGGATGGTAACAGGAGACAAGGGACATGAAGTTTTACCCAGGTTCGGGCCCTCTCAATGGAGGTAAAACCCTACGTCCTGCTTGATTAATATTGATGATATGGGTAGTACAAGAGTAGATCTACCACGAGATCGAGGAGGCTAAACCCTAGAAGCTAGCCTATGGTATGATCGTTGATGAGTATGTTGTCCTACGGACTAAAACCCTCCGGTTTATATAGACACCAGATAGGGTTAGGGTTACATGGAGTCGGTTACAATGGTAGGAGATCTTCATATCCGTATCGCCAAGCTTGCCTTCCACGCCAAGGAAGTCCCTTCCGGACACGGGACGGAATCTTCAATCTTGTATCTTCATAGTCCAGGAGACCGGCTGAAGGTATAGTCCGGCTATCCGAACACCCCCTAATCTAGGACTCCCTCAGTAGCCCCCGAACCAGGCTTCAATGACGATGAGTCCGGCGCGCAGATTGTCTTCGGCATTGCAAGGCGGGTTCTCCTCCAAATTCCATGTACCTTTTGAATAAAGTCCGGTTTCTTGTAGATGTTGCGCTCCTTGGCTTCTATGCCCATTAATGGCCGCTTCCCACGTGTCAAACGAATATGAAAAGTCTGAGTGTTTTTACATTCACACCCCTAGCCGCGTAAATAAGCTGCCCTATTTAAGGGGACGAGGATTTAGATCCAATCCACAACTTCTCCCCTCCGCGAGTGTTCATCAGAGCGCATCCGACAAAGGTCCATTCCACCATGGCCAGCCGTCGCAACTCCTCCCCTCGCCCTTCCAGCCCTAAGCCTGGATATTGGGAGAGATGTTCCACCCCGCATAGCGATCTAGTGACGCTCCAGACCAAGGGATTTCTCCCCCCCGGCCTATATGGTCCCGGTTCGAGCCGGTCTTGCCGTTTACAACGGCGGAGAGCAAGCAGAGAATACCCCTAATCCCTCCAAAGGAGAGCGGGTGTGCCTTGTCCCTTACTTAATAAGGGGGCTCGTATTTCCAATCCACCCATTTCTCCAGGGGCTGCTGGAGTTCTATGGCCTCCAGCTACATCATCTCATGCCTGCCTCAATATTGCATATCGCGGGCTTTGTAGCCCTCTGCGAGCTGTTCTTGGGTGTTGAAGCTCATTTCGGACTGTGGAAGGAGCTATTTTGCCTCGTGCCCCGTTCCAAGAAGGGGTCAATGTATCAAGTGGGCGGAGCCGAAGTGTGGCGCATCGCCGGGACCGGATATGTGTCCAGAACCCCAAAGAAGGCGTCCGAAGACTGGCCCTCAGAATGGTTCTATATAGAAGACGTCCCGCTGCCGGATCCTGTCCGGATCGGCCTCCCTGAATTCAACGGTGCTCCCTTAAAGAAGCGCCTAAGCTGGCGCCCATGGAGCCCTCAAAGGGAAAGTGACAGGGACATCATTTACCTAATGGGCCAAATAAGATTGTTAGCCCATTCCGGACTAACCATGATCGGGGTTATGGCCGAATGCATTATGCGGGGGGTGCAGCCGCTTCAGTATAGAAGCCACCCCATGTGGGACTTCAACGGGGAGGACGACGCCACCCGCTATGGTCGTAAGGGGCCGGACTCAGCTGCCGCTCTACTAAAGATCTTGTCCACTTTGTATAAGGGAGAAGAGGAGGAATTTCTCCGCGTCAACCCTCAGGGTGGATTCTCCATGCACAATCCCCCGAGCTGGGTAAGCGGCCGTATTTACTTGTCCATCCGTTTTGTATTCCCATTGTTAAATATTCGGTCTGAAGATTTTAACGCAAGAACTGCGCCGGGCTGTTAAGGAAATAAGCAGCCCTCCTCCACAACCCGAGGACCCAGGATGGTCCCTTGACCCGGCCTCTCGAGAGGATCCGGACATATCTGTGGAGCTGATTGATGGAGTGTTCCATCAATTGAGCGAGGACAATGCCTTGGTGGCCATTACGGCCGATTACCTAGGGCTAATCCTGACGCCCCAGGTACCTGAGATCGAAGTCCTAGTACCCCGAATAGGTGTCCGCCCACTCGTGTTCAGTTTCCTGATTGCAACCGAACTTTGCAGGGGAGGTTTTTAAGGCGGAAGGCCGAACCTGCGGCGACAAGCCAACGAGGGGCCGTAGGGCCCCGTGGGCCGAAAAGAAGTGCAGTCCGGACCGAGGCATCAGCGCAAAGGTATGGCGCGCCCCCTTATCCCAGGTGTTATACCTTCAAGGCACATTGACACTCGTGCTTTCTTCAGGACAAAGAGACCTCGCCGGACTATACCCGGAGAGGCTGCCAATCGCGCCTCCACCAGCCAGGCTCCAAAGCCTGGTCCGGAGGCGAAGGCGAACGCAAGGCGCGCGCCAGGCGCTCCTCCGACGGAGGATGTGGACGGGTTGTCTGCCACCAACTCTGAGGTGGAGACTGCCATGAACCACAGGCGTCGCTGGACAATTCTTCGCAACGCTTGTTTCTCCCAAGGGGAGTTAGATGCCTTCAACTCGGGAGATGCGCACCTCCGTGCCGCTCGAAATGGTCTAGCCAGAGCCACGGAGCAATATGTAAAAGACATACGGGTAAGAAAATTTTGGTAATTATATATACAGCAGTAGCCCCCAAGACTTGAAACAGTTATAATAACTAATTTAAGGATCATTTGATATGTAGGTTCTTACAGAAAAGAATTCCCTACTGTCCAAGGAGCTGGAGGAGTGCAAAGCCCAACTGGAGGCCGCACTAGCCGCGGCAGGGGAGCCTAAGGAGACCCCCTTTGGTAATATACACTTCGAAAGATAAGTATTTTGCGAAGCACGGCTTTGGCGCGAATCTGACAAATGAAATTGCAGATGGCGCTGGATTGAATCCGGAAAGGCAACACCTCCTACGCCAGCTAAACGCTGGTGAGAGGGTGCTCCTAAAGGTGATGGGGGAGAAGAACAATCTCCAAGATGCCAACACCAAGCTGGGCGTCGAGCTGAAAGATGTTCGTGTCCAGCTGTCAGACTTCGTGAAGGAGAATCAGCGGCTTCGGTGCAGCATATTTAGTAAGTGCTTGAACGAACCTTTTGAAAGAAAGTTCGGCGGGGAAGTCGTCTAACAGAGCAATGTCTGTAGGTGTGCTAACAGGTCGTCCTGCAGAGGAGATGCCCGGTTCTACGGGTGACCTTCTTCCCGAGCTCTCGCAACTGCTCGATCGAGTTCGGCAGGCGATGCGAGGCGTTGCCCAGGCCGTGTGGCCATCCGTCTCCATGCCCAAAGGTCTTGGAGAGCTTGCGGAGAAGCTAAAGGGAGAACGGCGGTGCTTCCGATTATGGAAGATATCAGCCTGCCGTCAAGGCGCTAGGGAGGCCTGGGCCATGGTGAAGACGCGGTACGCAAAGGCTGACCCCAACCACATGGCCGAGGTCGGTCCTGTAGGGCCCGATGGGAAGGAGATCCATGTAAGCTTAGTATACGGCCAAGTAGAGTTGGCCGCAAAGTATTCCCAGCAGGACTGTAAATTAGACAGCCTGTTAGATGGTATTGAAGAGGAATACAACCAGTCAAAATGACTATGTAATCTAATTGACATTTATAATGCCTTCTAGCCGGATTGTAGATCATTTGTCATGGCCGACCTTTTCGCTTCAGCCTCGGGACCTGACGGTCCGGAGTGTGTCCGAATTCCCATGCGGTTATATAGGAACCGGGGAATGCATGGAGACCAGGCGTAGGGGTCATTAGGGCGTGAACAGACAAGTGCCCGACTAGGTATGTTATATTACATGGTTAGTAAGAAACATCTTCCAGGGAGAATAGTTCCGTTAGGGGTTCCTTTCCCTGAGAGGCATGCCCTAAGGTGCATGTCCATGCTGCGAAAAGAAACGCAGGAAAAACATCTGGGGGCGTATAGATAAAAATAAAAAAGATCATCTTTAGTTCATCGACCGAATATTCCCTTAAGAACGCTAGCTTTCGGCTTCACCCAGTCTGAGGTACACGTCCAGCTGACCCAGCGGTAACAATCGCAGAGGTGCTCCCTTTACCACCTAGCCGAATAATCGGGAACGTAAGGGTAAGCACAGGAGCCAGGCAACCCAGCTTGGCCAAAACTTAAGTCATATCGATGCATATAATGGTGAATAAAAGGTACATGTGGAAGTGTGACACATGTGTTGGGCATGAAGCCTGTATGAATAAGCTTCTGTTTAAAGAAGCCCCCAGGTTTAATGAGCGCGGACAGCCGTCACTTTATGAGCCTTTAGAGGCTATAAGAGAGAGAGAGAGAGAGAGAGAGAGAGAGAGAGAAAGAGAGAGAGAGAGAGAGAGAGAGAGAAGAAGAGAAATGTAAGACAGAAAATATAAAAAATGGACAGGGGAAGGAGACGAACACAGAGTCTGGCGCTAGGCATAGAATCTTCGGAGACGGGCTGCGTTCCATGGGTTTGGCTCGAGTCGGTTATCCGATGCATCCCGCAGGCGGTACGCTCCACCAGTCAGGACTTGGTCAATTATGAAGGGACCTTCCCACTTGGGCTTGAGTTTGTCCTTTTTCTTGTCCCATAGTCGTAGAACTAATTCGCCAACGTTGTAATTTTTGGCCCGTACTTCTCTGCTTTGGTATCTTCGAGCCTGCTGTTGATAAAATGCGGAACGGGCTTTTGCCATGTCACGCTCCTCCTCCAATGCGTCCAAGCTGTCCTGCCGATCGAGCTCGGCTTCTCTTTCTTCATACATGCGCACTCGAGGTGAGTCATGAATTATGTCGCAAGGCAAAACTGCCTCTGCGCCGTACACCATAAAGAATGGTGTGTATCCGGTGGTGCGATTCGGCGTGGTCCGCAGCCCCCAGAGTACGGAGTCGAGCTCCTCTACCCAGTGCGTGTTAGATTCCTTGAGGGACCGCACTAATCTGGGTTCGATGCCGCTCATGATAAGACCATTTGCACATTTGACCTGGCCGTTAGTTTGTGGGTGATAGACGGAAGCATAATCGAGCTTGATGCCCATGTTTTTGCACCAGAGTTTTACCTCGTCGGCCGTGAAGTTCGTGTCGTTATCAGTGATGATGCTGTGGGGGACACCGTAATGGTGTACAACCCCGGATATAAAGTCTATCACCGGTCCGGATTCGGCCGTCTTAACAGGCTTGGCTTCTATCCATTTGGTGAACTTATCCACCATGACTAGTAAGTATTTTTGCTTGTGGGTTCCGCCTTTAAGGGGTCCAACCATGTCAAGCCCCCAGGCCGCGAAGGGCCAAGTAATGGGGATGGTTTGGAGGGCGGTGGGTGGCATATGGCTTTGGTTTGCAAAGACCTGGCAACCGGTGCATCGTTGGACTAAGTCCTGAGCGTCTGCCCGGGCCGTCGGCAAATAGAAGCCTGTACGGAAGGCCTTGCTTACAAGGGACCAGGCTGCAGCGTGATGACCGCCGAGTCCGGCATGAATTTCAGCCAGGAGATTCCGCCCCTCCTCTTCGAAGATGCACCTTTGAAGGACTCCGGTAGTGCTTTTCTTATAAAGCTCTCCCTCGTGGACTCTGTAGGCTTTGGATCGCCGCACTATGCAGCGTGCCTCATTTTGGTCCTCGGGGAGTTCCTGCCTAGTAAGGTAGGTGAGGAATGGTTCTATCCACGGGGCGATGACGGCTATTATTACGTGGGCTAAAGGTGTTATTTCATTGGCAGAGCCTCCGATTGTGTCAGAATGGTCGGTGTCAGGCAGTGCGGTTGGGTCCAGGCTGTTATTGTTTGGCTCCCCTTCCCATGCTACGGATGGCTTGAACATCCTTTCCAAGAAGATGTTGGGGGGGACTACATCGCGTTTTGCGCCGATGCGTGCTAGGACATCTGCCGCCTGATTATTTTCCCGGGCTATATGGTGAAATTCAAGCCCCTCGAACTAAGCTGACATTTTTAGGACGGCGTTGCGGTAAGATGCCATTTTTGGATCCTTGGCATCGAAGTCTCCATTTATTTGGGATATTGCGAGGTTCGAGTCCCCGCGAACCTCTAGGCGTTGGATGCCCATGGATACTGCCATCCGGAGGCCATCTAAAAGGGCCTCATATTCGGCTGCATTGTTGGAGTCCGTGTATATAATCTGTAGTACGTATTGAACTGTGTCTCCTGTGGGGGACGTCAAAACGACGCCAGCCCCCAGTCTGGCCAACATCTTGGAGCCGTCGAAATGCATGATCCAATTTGAATATGTGTCGTACTCTTTAGGGAGTTCGGCCTCCGTCCATTCTGCGACGAAGTCGGCCAAGACTTGTGACTTGATGGCTCGTCGAGGCTTATAAGTTATGTCGAACGGGAGGAGCTCGATGGCCCATTTCGCAATTCGGACCGTTGCGTCACGGTTGTTTATAATATCGTTAAGTGGTACTTCCGAGGCTACTGTTATTGAACACTCTTGAAAGTAGTGTCGTAGCTTCCGGGATGCCATGAATACCGCGTACGCAATCTTTTGATAATGCGGGTACCGTGATTTGCAGGGAGTGAGGACAGTGGACACATAATAGACCGGCTTTTGGAGGGGGAATTTGTGTCCGTCCGCTTCTCGTTCGACGACGAGCACTGCGCTTACAACCTGATGAGTTGCTGCAATGTATAATAGCATTGGTTCGCCAATGTTTGGCGTGGCCAGGACTGGGTTTGTTGCCAGTATGGATTTTATTTTGTCGAGTCTGGCCGTGACTGTGTCTGTCCATTTGAAGTGTTCGGTGCACCGAATGAGGCGGTAAAGGGGTAGGGCCTTTTCTCCCAAGCGAGAGATAAAGCAGCTTAGAGCCGCCACGCATACGGTTAACTTTTGTATTTGTTTGAGGTCCTTTGGGATATCCAGTTGCGACAGAGCTCGGATCTTGGCTGGATTTGCTTCAATTCCTCTACCGGATACAATGAAGCCCAAGAGCTTTCCGGCTGGAACGCCAAAAACGCATTTTTCTGGGTTAAGCTTGATGTCGTATGTTCGGAGGTTATCAAATGTGAGCCTCAAGTCGTCTACTAGAGATTCAACATGTCTTGTTTTGACAACCGCATCATCTACATATGCCTCCACTCTTTTGCCGATCTGGCTTGCCAGACATGTCTGAATCATGCGCTTATATGTTGCGCCGGCGTTTTTGAGCCCGAAGGGCATTGTGTTGAAGCAGAATGGCCCGTATGGTGTGATGAATGCCGTTGCAGCTTGGTCTGGTTCTGCCATCTTGATTTGATGGTAGCCAGAATATGCGTCGAGGAAACACAACGAATCGTGTCCTGCGGTAGCGTCGATAATTTGGTCGATGCGGGGGAGGGGGAAGGGATCCTTTGGGCAAGCCTTGTTAAGGTCTTTGAAATCAACACACAGGCGCCAGGATTTGTCCTTCTTTGGTACCATCACCAGGTTTGCTAGCCAGTCCGGATGTTTTATATCTTTGATGAATCCGGCCTCCAATAGCTTTGCTAGCTCCTCTCCCATGGCATGTCTCTTAGGTTCGAAAAAATGCCGAAGAGCCTGTTTGACAGGTTTGAATCCTGTTTGGATATTTAAGTTGTGCTCGGCCAGCCTGCGTGGGATTCCTGGCATGTCTGAAGGGTGCCAGGCGAAAATGTCCCAGTTCTCTCGTAGGAACTCTCGCAATGCGGCGTCGACATCAGGGTTTAACTGTGCCCCGATGGAAGCTGTTTTATTGGGGTCCGTTGGATGGACTTGGAATTTGACTATTTCGTTCACCAGTTTAAAGGAGGTGGACTTGGATCTTTTGTCGAGTACCACATCGTCCCTATTCACCATAGAGCGCAGCGCAGTCAGCTCCTCAGCCGCTAGGGCTTCGGATAGTGCCCCGAGGGCCAGTGCGGCTGTCTTGTTTTCGGCGCGGAGTGCTATGTCCGGATCACTAGCGAGAGTGATGATCCCGTTAGGCCCGGGCATCTTGATCTTCATGTACCCGTAATGGGGTATTGCTTGGAAGATTGTAAACGCTTCCCGCCCTAGCAGAGCATGATAACCGCTGCTGAACGGAGCCACCTGGAATGTGACCTCTTCGGACCTGTAATTATCCGGCGTGCCGAACACCACATCTAGTGTGATTTTTCCTGTACAGCGCGCTTCTCAACTAGGGATTATTCCTCTAAAGGTTGTGTTGCTTCGCTCAATGCGGTTCCAGTCTATTTCCATTTTTTGAAGAGTCTCCTCGTAAATGAGGTTCAATCCGCTGCCGCCGTCCATGAGTACCTTGGTAAGACGAAGTCGTCCACTATTGGACTGAGGACCAATGCGGCTGGTGCTCGGGCTGTTCGGAATTTAGGTTCATCACTGGCGTTAAAGGTAATAGCCATATCACTCCATGGGTTTATTGTTGCTACTTGGTAGACTTCGGCAAGGCTGCGGAGTGTCCTTTTTTGCATATTATTTGATGCGAAAGTCTCAAAGACTGTTAATACCGTATTGGTGTCTCTGCGGTGGCTTTCTGTGGCCTCCAGAATATCCAACATGCTCTGAGGCTGTGAGTTGGTGTGGCGTCCTCTGTACTGTGAATTTTACAGGGTCCATTAAGCCACCCTTCCAGTACGGTTCCATGCCCTGTAGAGGGTTTTTGCTTTGTAGTGCTTGACCCGGGTGACTGGTGATGATGCACCCTTTTATTTTGGACTGGGTTCGTATTCAAGGTCGGATTGTCCCAAAATTTTATTTCGGTTTTCCAGGCGCTTTCCATCGCACAGTACTTTCGTACAATGGACGCCAAGTCAGCGAAGCGTGTAATATCACGGCGACTTATGGCGTTGAGTATTCCCTTGTCCGTGCAATCATTGCAGAAGATTGAGATTGTGTCTTCCTCGCGGCAGTCCCTTAGCCTGTTCTTAACCAGGAGGAATCTGGCCCAGTAATGATGTACTGTTTCATCGGGTTCTTGCCTGATTTTGGATAGATCACTTATGTTGGGGTGGGTGGGTGGAATTAAATCCGAAGCCTCACCCCATCTAAGGCTCAGAGGCCGAGGAATTTCTGAACTCGACAATTTGGATTCCTAGATGTTGTCTAATGAATCCAGCCCGTCGCCTGACTCTAAGTTCAGGTCTTGAGTGATATCCTCCCCTCCGCGGGTATCCGGCTTGGAGGGATCGGGGATCCGGACGTAGCGAGTCCTTAAGATAGATGAAGGGTCGCCGCACTGTCCCTCTACCACGGCAACGTGATGGGTGACTTGGGGAGAGTTAATCTCTCTCAGATCGGTTTTAGGCCCAATCTGGTCGTAATTCGTAGCGACTCCCAGGGCGGCGAAGCGATCCAAGAGCTCGTTTATGGTGGAAAGCTCTATTGGATCTAACTGCTCGGCGAGTTCCGAGTTGACATGAAGATTGTTTTCGATGGCTCGAGAGGTCATCATCGGCGCAGAAGCCGAACAGCGGTCATAAGAAAGCCACCTAACCGGAAGGTTTGGCCGACAGCCAAAGCTCCCTTAGCAACGGTGCCGTCTTTAAAGACGGGGCAAGGCATCCTTCCTGATGGCGACAACACAGAGGAACTCTCAATGAAAGCACCAATGTCAGTGTCAAAACCGGCGGATCTCGGGTAGGGGGTCCCGAACTATGCGTCTAGGCCGGATGGTAACAGGAGACAAGGGACACGAAGTTTTACCCAGGTTCGGGCCCTCTCGATGGAGGTAAAACCCTACGTCCTGCTTGATTAATATTGATGATATGGGTAGTACAAGAGTAGATCTACCACGAGATCGAGGAGGCTAAACCCTAGAAGCTAGCCTATGGTATGATCGTTGATGTGTATGTTGTCCTACGGACTAAAACCCTACAGTTTATATAGACACCGGATAGGGTTAGGGTTACATAGAGTCGGTTACAACGGTAGGAGATCTTCATATCCGTATCGCCAAGCTTGCCTTCCACGCCAAGGAAAGTCCCTTCCGGACGCAGGACGGAGTCTTCAATCTTGTATCTTCATAGTCCAGGAGTCCGGCTGAAGGTATAGTCCGGCTATCCGAACACCCCCTAATCCAGGACTCCCTCAATCCTAATACCACCCAATGGCGACATGGGCCCGTAAGGCACACAGCCATGTTAGTAAAAGTTTTGCAATGTCTAGACTCGACTCCGGCCAAGGAGTATGGAAGGGGGATTCCTACAGGCAGTCGGCTCTGATACCAACTTGTGACGCCCTTGATTTGACCGTACACTAATCATACACGCAAATGTGTACGATCAAGATCAAGGACTCACGGGAAGATATCACAACACAACTCTAGACACAAATTAAAATAATACAAGCTTTATATTACAAGCCAGGGGCCTCGAGGGCTCGAATACATAAGCTCGAATACACAAGAGTCAGCGGAAGCAACAATATCTGAGTACAGACATAAGTTAGATAAGATTGCCTTAAGAAGGCTAGCACAAAAGCAACAACGATCGAAAAGGCAAGGCCTCCTGCCTGGGAGCCTCCTAACTACTCCAAGTCATCAGCGGTCTTCACGTAGTAGTAAGCATCCTCTGGGTAGTAGTAGTCATCAGTGGCGTCGTCTGGCTCCTGGGATCCGCCATCTGGTCACAACAATCGGGTATGGGGGAAAAAGAAGTAGCAAAGTAACCGTGAGTACTCATCCAAAGTACTCGCAAGACTTACACCAGATCTAAACTAAGTATGCATCTGTATCAAAGGAATGGGTTGTATCTGTGGACTAAACTACAGAATGCCAGCAGGGAAGGGGAAAGCCTAGCCTATCAAAGACTAGCATCTTCTGGAAACCACCATCTTGCAGCAACAGGAGGGAGTAGAGTAGCATAAAGTAAAGTAGCAGTAATGTTATCAACCTCGGCCAGAGATCCTTTCTCGACTCCCTGCGAGAAAGCAATCCCAGAGCCATACTATCCATTCATCATAATCATGTCTCATAACCATTTCTCATCTCAAGTTTCCAGTTCTAGTTGTATCGATCGGGATACAACTCCAAGTGTCTGTTACGGTAGGACAGGCTATCGATAGATGTTTTCTTCCCTGCGGGGGTGTACCAACTTACCCACCACGCTCGATTAACTCCACCCGGACACACTTTCCTGGGTCATGCCCGGCCTCGGCCAAACAATACGCCGCAACCGGACCTAGGCTTAATAGAGAGGCCAGCACGCCAGACTAAACCTATGCCCCCAGGGGTCATGGGCCATCTCCCCGGGAACTCCTGCATGTTGCGAGGGCGGCCGGTGAGCAGACCTTGCTACCTCCCTAAAAAGGCAAGAGCTTACCAGTCCAACCCGGCGCGTGCCATCTAGTCGCTGACGTCTATTAAGCTTCGGCTGATGCATACGACGCAGAACGCCCATACTATGCCCACGTGATGGTTAGTGCTATCAAGCCAGAGGCCCCTCGGATCAAATATCCAAATCATAGTGGATTAGGAGCACGCGGTAACAAGCAAAGACTCACGAAAGATGTGACCCCGTTGCCCCGTCTCGAGTACTTGCGGCAAGGGCTAAGAATGCCCGGCCACGCCTCGTAATTGTCTCACGGGCACCCTCCAGGTCAACCCGACTCCACATCACTCGCAATTAAGCTCGCGCGGGTACCCCTCAGGGTCGACTCGTCTTTAGTAACCTGGTTCAGTGTAAAGTCATAGTAACCATAGTAACTGTGTGTCGAAACATCAAGGAGAAACCCCGAGGAATCACCCCCGGCGAATTCCACTCGATGTAATCATCAAGGTGAACGTAAGAGGGACCACCCTCGAGGTTCACACTTGAGGGGTTGCACGAGAGAGTCGTATCGGAAGTGGTTAAGGAGGAAATCACCCTCAATGACCACGGCCGAATAGCTACACTATAGGGTTAACATCAGAAGTGCTGAAGAGGTCTCACACTCGGCACTCAATAATAACCGGGTAGTGTCGAGCAACTAAGGGGGAAAGTGATGTGCGGTGTCGGGGCCTGGTCTTCGATCACGTTGATCGAGTCATCGAACATAAAGCGAGGCAACTGGGACAAGGTGGGGTCACTGATGGGTCTCTAACCAACTTATACTAAGCAGTTTAGGATAAGCAGGTAAGGTATGAAAGCAGGTAACAACAACAAGCTATGCATCAGAGTAGGATCATACAGAAAGCAGTAGCAGTTCTAATGCAAGCACGAGAGGGAAAGAAATGGGCGATATTGGAATGCTCAAGGGGGGTTTGCTTGCCTGGTTGCTCAGACAAGAAGGAGGGGTCGTCGGTGACGTAGTCGATCATAGCGGCATCATCGGTCCCGGGGTCTACCAGAGAGAAGAGGGGGAAGAAACAGTAAATATAGAGCAAACCATGCATCACAAGACACAGCATGACGACGGGCAGAGCTAGGGTTGCCCTAACATAGTACTACACGTTGCAGACGGAGGGGATAAACATCCGAGGATGAATTCCCGGTGTTAGGAGGATTTCGGACAGATGAAAGAGAGGGGACGGCTCCATGTTCAGCATGCTAGGGGCATGTGACAGGTAAAAGGACCGCGCATTTGGATTCGTTGGATTTTTCTCAGCAACTTTCATATAGAAAACATATTCATCGGAGTTACGGTTTAATTACTATGATTTTTGCAAGTTTAAAACATATTATGGAATTATATTTAAACTAACAGAAAAGGAAAAAGACGTCAGCATGATGTACGTGTGACGTCAGTAGTCAACAGTGCGGTTGACTGGTCAAAATGACCAGTGGGGCCCACTTGTCATGGACAGAGGCCTTAATAGAGTTTATTTAAAACTACTATGAGGTTAATTAGCAACTGGGCCCCACATGTCAGTGTCTCATTAAGTTAACTAAATAATTTTAAATAAATAAAACGTTGATTAAGGGAGTGGGGCCCGCATGTCAATGACTGGTCAAAACCAGTCATCGGGTGGATTGGGTCAACCGAGCCAGCGGTACCCCTTGGGCCCACTGGCCAGTGGCTCAGGCAGTGTCACGTCGGCGCCAGGTCAGCGCAGCCGACGGAGTTACGCCGGCGAGCCTACCCGCGGCGGTGCGTCACCGGAGTTGGCCGGAAAATGCGTACGGGGCACGGAAAGGGGTGCCGCTAGGCATGTTCGAACGGTCACTCGACCGCGCGTCGAGTGGTGGTGGTGGCATTGCCGGACCTGGCCGGAAACATCGCCGGCGACGAGGTCCGCGGCGGAGCGGCTACGGTTGACGGCGGAAAAGGTGCTACGGCGTGCTACAGCTCAGGCGAAAGGGCTAGGCGGGAGCAGCAGTCCTCCAGGAGTGCGCTACGGGGACTAGACGGAGCAGGAGGAGCTCGGGAGCTCGTGCACGGCAGCAATGGCGGACGGCGGAGCCGGCGCTTATGGCCAGCTAGCTAGGGAAGGAGGAAATGGAGCAACGACGGGGAGGAAGGAGGCGGAGCTTACGGGGCAGGCACACAGAGGCCTCTCGGGGTTCGGGAGAGCAGAGGGAGGCATGTGGCTCCGGTGATCGCCAGTGACCACCGAGAAGGGGAAGAGGGCGATGTCGACGTCGCTGACCTCCCCGACTCTAGCTGATGGACAAGGACGGTGAAGCATAGGACGGTGCACCTCCCAGGCTCGGTTGCTGGGCTTGGGGACGCCGGTGGCCGCGGGGACGACGGAGAACGGCGGCGACCGCGCTCGGGCGTCGATGGGGAACGAGGAGAGATTTGGGGGAGAGGAAAAATATCTGCGCGGGGAGGGGGGCTGACGAGGACGAGGTCGAGGGGGGGAAGGGCTCGTCCTGATCCCCGGCGTTGCCGCGGCGTGGGGCGGCGAACCGGTCAGGCAGCGACCGCGGGCACGGGCGCTCGGTCGCCCGCACAGTGAAGACGACGCGGGAGGGGGAACTGGTCGGCCTAGGTCGGCCAGGTGGGCTGAGGCCCAAGGGGGGCGCAGTGGCCAGCTGGGCCAATCGGCCTAGTTGAGGGGGGGCCTTTTCCTTTTTCTTTTACTTTAAACAGTTTTTCTTTTCTGTTTTAGCTTTTATTTATTAACAGAGAGAGAAAGGGAATTATTTGGTCAACTATTTCACTTAGGAAAACTTTGGGAGGAGTCCCATTAAATCCCTGGTGATTATAGACAGTGCCATAAATACTTTGGAGACCAGAATACTTTGGTGCTATTATAATTGCTAATGCTCATCTTTGCACAAAAGTGATGTTGTGTTCCTTAACAAATAATTGTTATGGAAGTTTTGGCAAATGATGAACATTTTTCCAGCAACTTTTGAGCAACTTCAAACTTCGCTTGAATTTGAATTGACTGGAATTTGAAATGGGATATTGAACAAAGGTGATTAAGCACTATTTTGGAAAAATGATTAGCTTAATCAGAGAGGGTTACTGTAGCATGACACTGGGGGTGTTACGCAAGGGACATTCAGCTGAAGCCAAACTTGAAGGAGCCATGAAGACTTTGGTGTTTTACATCATCAATGGCATCAGATTGAACACCCAGGATTTCTTCATCACACAACTTGCTGCATTTGGGATTGATCTATTTGGCCTGAAGTTCTATGCTCCCTGGGTGATGCACCTAATCAAGCTCCATTCAACTATTGACTATCAGCCCTCAGCACGCAATCACATTGTCTTCTTGCCTGAGGTTGATCTGTACATTGAAGTCATCTACCCAGAGCCTGCCAAGCAACCTCTATATCTTCACAATGTTGATCATCACAGCTTCACACAACCAATAGAATGAATTCATGTCCCCAATGCTGCAACTCCATCTTATCCTCTGGCTGGAAATATGCGTGTGCCCCATCGTGCAAACACTGAAGCCACTGACAGTACTATTGCCCAAAGGCCTCAGAAGTGTTCTCATGTACTCAACGACCGAGAGCTTCTTGTGGCCTTACATCAGAAGCAGGATAAGCATCATGACTGGCTCAAGCGTCAGATGCAGAGTATCTTGGTGGATGTCAATCACATTAGAAACTTGGCCACCAAGAACTCGTTTGCTGCCCATGAAGCCTGTCGGCGGTACTGGAAGAGCCTCACACTGCTATGCTCTGAAGACGATCTTCGCGAAGATGGCTTCACTGAGGGCTTCAAGTTTGATTCCAGGCCTCCACAAAATGCAAGCTGGCGCCGCACTCCCTCAATTGAAGATTCTGAGTGTTCATCTTCAGCTACAACTGTTGTTGCGAGATTCGTCGATGAAGAAGACGACGCCACTTCACCAACCATGGCTTCACTACATCTCGACACTATATCAGGACCGTATGCACCACCAAACTCCAGCATTGACCCTGCACCTACATCTACTCCTGATGGGAACAAGTAGATACTCTATGTCTTCAAACCTTTTTGGTCATTACTGACAAAAGGGAAAGAATCTTATGAGTTGATAGTCTTCAAGCGGGTCCTTATGGGTGGTTGCATTATTTTTGCTAAGTTTTTACAACTCTCGTCTTTTGAAACATTTGGTTCTTTGAGTTGTAACACTTAAAATCGATGGTCGTCTGCTACTTTTTCTGCCACTTTGTGATGTGATGATAAATCCTGCATGAAGTCATTCTGCAGACGTCCATTTTTCATTATGCATGTCATTATCTTCGTTATCTCTTTATATGCATGATGAATTGTCTTCATAAGTCGAAGAGGATCTCCACAAAGTAAAACCTGCCATGTGCATTTGCATTCAAAAGCAAACTACTTATATGCACATGTTCAGGGGGAGCCTTTTGCTATTTATGAAGACAATACCTCAATCCTTAAACTTTCACACACTTTTATCCCCGTTGAAAACTTCAACCGGTTTGTCATCAATCACCAAAAAGGGGGAGACTGTAAGTGCATCTAGTGCCACTCTTAGTGGTTTTGGAGTATTGACAACAAACTTGGTTGAGGGACTAATGTGTTTGTGAGAATCACAGGATAACACAGGTAGTAGTCTCATATTGATTCGGTTTACCTACCAGAGATGACCACAATGGTGGTCTGTCAAGATATTCACAATGAAGATTATGACATGAGAAGACATCGCATGAAGACTATGGAGTATGAAGACATAGTTGTTTCATAGTTTCCTTTTCTTCTTTGTTGAATCATAGGAACCACCGTACTGTCAAGTGGGGTCCAAGTGAACAAAGTCAGAGTGACGGATGTGATGCTCAACCAAATCGTATGTATTCGAGCGAAGACAATGAGAGCAAATCTTATCCAGAGCTAGATGAGTCAGCTTTAGTTGTAGCCCAAGTCAAGCTATCGCGTGTGTTTGAAATCTAACCATTGGACACATGTCAGTTCCTTAGTGACCCAGGGTCATTTCGGACAAATCAGGTCTGGTTGCCTTCTGGCTATAAATAGCCCACCCCCTACACCATAAATTGGTGGCTGCTTAGAGTTAGTGCACGGCTTTTGTCGTTTGAGAGCAACCCACCTCCGAAGCATTTGAAAGAGAGATCCTTGCGAGGACAAAGCCCAAAACACCCAGAGCCAAAGAATGGTAGGCATCACTGAAGTCTTTCTGTCCACGTGATCTGAAGACTTGTTACACTTGACGACTGTGAATCCTCCAGCCGATTAGGCATCGCGTTCTGAGCATCCAAGAGTCATTGTGGATCACCAGTGAACGAAGTCTGCGAAGGTATGGAAGTCCACCTTGAAGACTTACCAGAGTGATTGGGAGAGGATTGTGTGTCCTTATCTCAAGGGGAATAAGGTGAAGACGTGGTCTTCTGAGTTAAATCTCAGCCTCCCTAACCAGACGTACAGTTGTCATAGCAATTGGAACTGGTCTACCAAAACCTTGTCTTCATCGAGCTACTGGTTCTATCCTTCACTTCCCTTTACTTTACAGTTTGTCTTCGTGAAGTCATTGGTTGCATGTATGATCTGATTGACTTCACTGAGTGAAGACTGTTTACTGTTTGGCTTCATACTATCTTCCATCCTGATCCATACTACCTAGCTGCTAATAGTCTTCGTGCTTTCACTTTATGGCTTACTTGACTATGGCTTGTCTAGTGTAGTCTAACTTCCGCTGCATATCAATAGGTTCACTTCTACTGTTTGTCTTCAAAGCCCCCGTGTTTTGAAGACTTGCATAAAAATCGCCTATTCACCCCCCCCCCTCTAGTCGATAACCAGCACTTTCAATTATGCTAATTACATTGTTGCTAAATATTTACCATCTAGCTTTACTTACCAACAAAAGAAAAAATTCTTGTACAATTTAAGACATTACTTTTGGGATGACCCACATCTTTATAAAGAAGGAGTAGATGGTATTATTAGACTTATGTACCTGAGCATGAACAGGGACAAATCCTACGAAAATGTCACTCCGAGGCTTATGGAGGGCATCATGCTAGAGATAGAACTGCTCACAAGGTATTGCAATCTGGATTTTATTAGCCTGCTGGTGTAGGGTGGAACCCAAGATGGTTGATCTTTCATGAAAGGAGCGGATTCCGTGAGGAACACGAAGAACACGAGGGGAAACACGAGGGGAAATCACAAAGGGGAACACAAGAGAAACACTCAAACCAACAAGTATGATCACACATGCGCTAGATCCATGAACACAAAGGGAGATACATGATCCACGATCAATAAGGGACGATACACGGTAACCGGTTCTTCTCCAAAGGAGGTCTTGATGGGGCCGCCTAAAAGGGTGTCTTGAATCCAAGGGGATCTTCTCCGTAGAGGGGCCGCGGTCTCTCTCGTGGAGTAGATCCGATGTGGATGAGCGAGGCTCTATCTCTAATATGAGCTATCACAACACTAACCCTAGCTAGGAGGAGTAGGACGTCTATTTATAGTCTTAGTGAAAATGGGGACGAAGTGAGGGGGTACATGGGCCTCGGCCCCGAATCCTGTGCGCACACACGTACCGGACGTCCGGTATGTAGCGGTCGTCGGTGGTTCAGGGGCGGTCGGACGTCCGGTGGTCACTGGTCATCCGCTATTTCCGTTTTGTGAAGGTGACGCCGGACGTCCGGTCACTTCGTACTTTCGCTAATTTTGGCTCGGGTGCTGACACCGGTCGTCCGGTCTGGGCCAGACGTCCGCTCGCTAGGGCTCGTCTGAGGCTTCAGGCACCGGACGTCTGGTCCCGACCGGTCGTCCGGTGGCTGTAGTTTCGTTGGCCTTTGATACGTCTCCAATGTATCTATAATTTTTTATTGTTCCATGCTATTATATTATCAACCTTGGATGTTTTATATGCTATTTTATATGATTTTTGGGACTAACCTATTAACCCAGAGCCTAGTGCCAGATTCTGTTTTTTCCTCGTTTTAGAGTATCGCAGAAAAGGAAAATCAAACGGAGTCCAATTGACCTAAAATTCACGGAACTTATTTTTGGAACAGAAGCAATCCAGAAGACTTGGGGTGTACGTAAGGGAAGCAACGAGGAAGGAACGAGGCAAGGGGGGCGCGCCCACCCCCTGGGCACGCCCTCCACCCTCGTGGGCCCCTCATGGCGCCCCTGACGTATTTCTTCCTCCTATATATACCAATATACCCTAAAACCATCGGGAGCAGAATAGACCAGGAGTTCCGCCGCCAGAAGCACCCTTAGCCACCGAAAACCAATCTAGACCCGTTCTGGCACCCTGCCGGAGGGGGAAATCCCTCTCCGGTGGCCATCTTCATCATCCCGGTGCTCTCCATGACGAGGAGGGAGTAGTTCTCCCTCGGGGCTGAGGGTATGTACCAGTAGTTATGTGTTTGATCTCTCTCTCTCTCGTGTTCTTGAGGTGGTACGATCTTGATGTATCGCGAGCTTTGCTATTATAGTTGGATCTTATGATGTTTCTCCCCCTCTACTCTCTTGTAATGGATTGAGTTTTCCCTCTGAAGTTATCTTATCGGATTGAGTCTTTAAGGATTTGAGAACACTTGATGTATGTCTTGCGTGGGATACCCGTGGTGACAATGGGGTATTCTATTGATCCACTTGATGTATGTTTTGATGATCAACTTGTGGGTTCCGCGCATGAACCTATGCATAGGGGTTGGCACACGTTTTCGTCTTGACTCTCCGGTAGAATCTTTGGGGCAATCTTTGAAGTACTTTGTGCTGGTTGAATAGATGAATCTGAGATTGTGTGATGCATATCGTATAGTCATACCCACGGATACTTGAGGTGACATTGGAGTATCTAGGGGACATTAGGGTTTTGGTTGATTTGTGTCTTAAGGTGTTATTCTAGTACGAACTCTAGGATAGATTGAACGGAAAGAATAGCTTCATGTTATTTTACTACGGACTCTTGAATAGATTGATCAGAAAGGATAACTTTGAGGTGATTTCGTACCCTACCATAATCTCTTCGTTTGTTCTCCGCTATTAGTGACTTTGGAGTGACTCTTTGTTGCATGTTGAGGGATAATTATGTGATCCAATTATGTTATTATTGTTGAGAGAACTTGCACTAGTGAAAGTATGAACCCTAGGCCTTGTTTCCTAGCATTGCAATACCGTTTGTGCTCACTTTTATCATTAGTTACCTTGCTGTTTTTATATTTTTAGATTACAAAAACATATATCTACCATCCATATTGCACTTGTATCACCATCTCTTCGCCGAACTAGTGCACCTATACAATTTACCATTGTATTGGGTGTGTTGGGGACACAAGAGACTCTCTGTTATTTGGTTGCAGGGTTGTTTGAGAGAGACCATCTTCATCCTACGTCTCCCACGGATTGATAAACCTTAGGTCATCCACTTGAGGGAAATTTGCTACTGTCCTACAAACCTCTGCACTTGGAGGCCCAACAACGTCTACAAGAAGAAGGTTGTGTAGTAGACATCAAGCTCTTTCATGGCGCCATTGCCGGGGAGGTTAGCGCTTGAAGGTATATCTTTAGATCTTGCAATCGAATCTTTTTGTTTCTTGTTTTAGCACTAGTTTAGTTTATAAAAGAAAACTACAAAAAAATATGGAGTTGAGTTTGCCTCATACGCTTCATCTTTTTAATATCTTTCGTGAGTATGATGGAAAGGAAAATTGTGCCATAGTGTTAGAAGAAGAGTGCATTAAAATGTTTGGCACTAAATCTTTGAATGATGAGCATGATTGCAATGTTGTTAGTATGAACTCCTTGAATATCCATAGTACTAATTATGATTGCACTAGTTATGATGAAAATGTCTCCTATAAACATGTCAATTTTTGCGGAGTGCATTGGGTTTGCAAGTACACACCAAATAGGGAAAATAGATATTGCAAGAGGCATAAGCATTTAGAAACTAAATTGTTGCAATAAAGGCTAGATGTTTGTGCTAAAAGATTCAATATTTATCGCCATCCTTGTGAACTTTGCAATGAACATGGTCATTTAAAGCTCCAATGCTATTTTCTTCATGATCAAGTCGTGTCCAAAAATTGTGATAACTTGATTACCCTTGAGCATCATAAAGAACTTAGTCTTCTTTTGGGTTATGAAGAAATGAAACATATAACTGAGGGTATTCCAAAATTTAATCGCGATAAATTTCTTGATTTTGATCTAGAGGAAATTTTATATGTATTGTGCAGTGAATTGCATTGAAAACCCTTATATTGCCAATTACATAAAGAAAAGAAAACAAATAGAGGATGAAGAGAATACTAATGAAAGGGAAGAGACTTCCCAATATCCTCCTATTATTTCTTATGATGAATCAGGTAACGAGGAGGAGCCTTCTATTCAACCAATCTCATTAATAAGGAGCTCCAAAAATAAGATTAAACCCACACATGATGTGAAGAAGAAAATGAAAAGACGGAGAAGCAAAGGTAGAAAGATATCTCCCCCAAATAATGTTGCTCCTATTATTGTTGTGCCTCATAAAATGAATTAAAAATAATTGTGGAAGATAATGCACTTGATGATGATCTCGTTATGCCTATTGCTTGTTGTGATGATTATGATTGGGAAGATAATGATACTTCTTATGATCTTGAAAATATTTTGACACTTGCTTGGAATAATACGATGATAATTGCTATACTATTGGTGCTATCCATACTATTAATGATGAGAGTGGTTATGCTTATGATATGAAAAGGCCCAAGCTTGGGGAAGCTATGTTTGATGAGGATGACATATTTGAGAATGTATTTGCTGCAATTAATGTTTTTCCCAAGCTTGGGGATGCTACGTTTAATGAAGATGATATTTTTAGTCTCCCAAGTTTTGATATGCAAATTTATAATTATGATAGCATGCCTCCTACTTATGATGATTATATTGATGAAAGTGGGTTTGGAAGAGTGTCAACTTTAGGAAGTAATGATCCCACTATTTTGGAGGATGTTGAATCTTATTATGATAATTATGAAAGTGGATTTGGAGAGGTCATGACTTTATTTAGTGATCATTCCACTATCTTGGAAGAGGTTTCAATTGATTATGATGAGAACAAAGTTGCTACTTATGATGATTATTGTGATGACACCTATGCTATAAAAAGTAGTGATGATTATATTTATAAAACTTGGCATGATTATGATTACCCTTTTTCTGAACGTTACTCTTTTAATGTGGAAACAATTTATAGTATTCGAGTCTCTTATGATACTCCCACTATTCCGAATGAGAAGAATTTTGCTTCTGTGGAGAGTAATAAAATTTCTATGCATGTAGATCATGAAAAGAAGGCTTTAGGTGCTGGTTATATTGCTGAATTAATTCATGATGCTACTGAAAATTATTATGAGGGAGGAATATATGCTTGTAGGAATTGCAATAATATCAAGTTTCCTCTCTATGTGCTTAAAGTTATGAAGTTATCCTTGTTTTACCTTCCTATGCAAGTTGATTCTTGTTCCCATAAGTTGTTTGCTCACAAAATCCCTATGCATAGGAATTGGGTTAGGCTTAAATGTGCTAGTCATATTCTTCATTATGCCCTCTTTATGTTACAATTCTTATCTTTTATGTGAGCATCATTGAAATCATCATGCCTAGCTAGGGGCGTTAAACGATAGCGCTTGTTGGGAGGCAACCCAAATTTATTTTTGTTCCTTGATTTTTGTTCCTGTTTAGTAATAAATAATTTATCTAGAATATTTTATGGTTGTGTTTTTTGTGTTTAATTAGTGTTGGTGCCAAGTAGAACCTTTGGGAAGACTTGGGGAAAGTCTTTGCGATCATGCTGTAAAAAACAGAAACTTTAGCGCTCACGAGAATTGCTGCCAGTTTTTATTGGAGAGTGCTATTGAGTTAATTCTTTTTTCAGATAATTAATAGACAAATTACTCAGGTCCACCAATTTATTTTAGAATTTTATGTGTTCCATAAGTATACGTTTGATACAGATTACTACAGACTGTTCTGTTTTTGACAGATTCTGTTTTCTATGTGTTGTTTGCTTATTTTGATGATTCTATGAGTAGTATCGGAGGGTATAAACCATAGAGAAGTTGGAATACAGTAGATATTACACCAATATGAATTTATAATGAGTTCACAACAGTACCTAAGTGGTGATTTATTTTCTTATACTAACGGAGCTTACGAGTTTTCTGTTAAGTTTTGTGTTGTGAAGTTTTCATGTTTTGGGTAAAGATTCGATGGACTATGGAATAAGGAGTGGCAAGAGCCTAAGATTGGGTATGCCCAAGGAACACCAAGGTAATATTCAAGGACAACCAAGAGCCTAAGCTTGGGGATGCCCCGGAAGGCATCCCCTCTTTCGTCTTCGTTCATCGGTAACTTTACTTGGAGCTATAATTTTATTTACCACATGATATGTGTTTTGCTTGGAGCATCATTTTATTTTATTTAGTTTTGCTTGATGTTTGAATAAAATACCAAGATCTGAAATTCTTAAATGCTAGAGAGTCTTCACATAGTTGCATAATTATTTGACTACTCATTGATCTTCACTTATATCCTTCGGAGTAGTTTGTTGTTGCTCTAGTGCTTGACTTATATATTTTTAGAGCACGGTGGTGGTTTTATTTTATAGAAATAGATGAACTCTCGTGCTTCAGTTATATTATTTTGAGAGTATTTAGAACAGCATGGTAGTTTGCTTTGGTTATGAAAGTAGTCCTAATATGATGGGCATCCAAGAGGGATATAATAAAAACTTTCATATGAAGTGCACTGAATACTAAGAGAAGTTTGATACTTGATAATTGTTTTGAGATATGAAGATGGTGGTATTAGAGTTATGCTAGTTGAGTAGTTGTGAATTTTAGAAATACTTTTGTTGAAGTTTGTGATTCCCGTAGCATGCACGTATGGTGAACCGTTATGTGACGAAGTCGGAGCATGATTTGTTCATTGATTGTCCTCCTTATGAGTGGAGGTCGGGGACGAGCGATGGTCTTTTCCTACCAATCTATCCCCCTAGGAGCATGCGTGTAGTACTTTGTTTCGATAACTAATAGATTTTTGCAATAAGTATGTGAGTTCTTTATGACTAATGTTGAGTCCATGGATTATACGCACTCTCACCCTTCCACCATTGCTAGCCTCTCTAATACCGTGCACCTTTCGCCGGTATCATAAACCCACCATATACCTTCCTCAAAACAGCCACCATACCTACCTATGATGGCATTTCCATAGCCATTTCGAGATATATTGCCATGCAACTTTCCACCGTTCCGTTTACTATGACACGCTCCATCATTGTCATATTGCTTTGCATGATCATGTAGTTGACATTTTAGTTGTGGCAAAGCCATAGTTCATAATTCTTTCATACATGTCACTCATGAGTCATTGCACATCTCGGTACACCGCCGGAGGCATTCATATAGAGTCATACTTTGTTCTAGTATCGAGTTGTAATCATGGTGGTATTAGAGTTATGCTAGTTGAGTAGTTGTGAATTTTAGAAATACTTGTGTTGAAGTTTGTGATTCCCGTAGCATGCACGTATGGTGAACCGTTATGTGACGAAGTCGGAGCATGATTTGTTCATTGATTGTCCTCCTTGTGAGTGGCGGTCGGGGACGAGCGATGGTCTTTTCCTACCAATCTATCCCCCTAGGAGCATGCGTGTAGTACTTTGTTTCGATAACTAATAGATTTTTGCAATAAGTATGTGAGTTCTTTATGAATAATGTTGAGTCCATGGATTATAAGCACTCTCACCCTTCCACCATTGCTAGCCTCTCTAATACCGTGCACCTTTCGCCGGTATCATAAACCCACCATATACCTTCCTCAAAACAGCCACCATACCTACCTATGATGGCATTTCCATAGCCATTTCGAGATATATTGCCATGCAACTTTCCACCGTTCCGTTTACTATGACACGCTCCATCATTGTCATATTGCTTTGCATGATCATGTAGTTGACATTTTAGTTGTGGCAAAGCCACCGTTCATAATTCTTTCATACATGTCACTCATGAGTCTTTGCACATCTCGATAACTAATAGAAGTGTGATGATCATCATTAATAGAGCATTGTCCCAAAAAAAGGCCAAAAAAGAGAAAGGACAAATAAAAAGAAAGGCCAGAAAAAAGAAAAAAGAAAGGCCAAATAAAAAATAAAAGGGACAATGCTACTATCCTTTTTTCCACACTTGTGCTTCAAAGTAGCACCATGATATTCATGATAGAGAGTCTCTTGTTTTGTCACATTCATATACTAGTGGGAAATTTTCATTATAGAACTTGGCTTGTATATTCCAACAATGGGCCTCCTCAAGTTCCCTAGGTCTTCGTGAGCAAGCAAGTTGGATACACACCCACTTAGTTTCTTTTGTTGAGCTTTCATACATTTATAGCTCTAGAGCATCCGTTGCATGGCAATCCCTACTCACTCACATTGATATCTATTAATGGGCATCTCCATAGCCCGTTGATATGCCTAGTTGATGTGAGACTATGTTCTCCCTTTTAGTCTTCTCCACAACCACCATTCTATTCCACCTATAGTGCTATGTCCATGGCTCATGCTCATGTATTGCGTGAAGATTGAAAAATTTTGAGAACATCAAAAGTATGAAACAATTGCTTGGCTTGTCATCGGGGTTGTGCATGATTTAAATACGTCGTGTGGTGAAGATGGAGCATAGCCAGATTATATGATTTTGTAGGGATAGCTTTTCTTTGGCCATGTTATTTTGAGAAGACATAATTGCTTTGTTAGTATACTTGAAGTATTATTGTTTTCATGTCAATATTAAACTTTTATCTTGAATCTTATGGATCTGTATATTCTTGCCACAATAAAGAAGATTACTTAAAGAAATATGTTAGGTAGCATTCCACATCAAAAATTATGTTTTTATCATTTACCTACTCGAGGATGAGCAGGAATTAAGCTTGGGGATGCTGATACGTCTCCAACGTATCAATAATTTTTGATTGTTCCATGCTATTATATTATCAACCTTGGATGTTTTATATGCATTTATATGCTATTTTATATGATTTTTGGGACTAACCTATTAACCCAGAGCCCAGTGCCAGTTTCTGTTTTTTCCTTGTTTTAGAGTACCGCAGAAAAGGAAAATCAAGCAGAGTCCAATTGACCTGAAACTTCACGGAACTTGTTTTTGGAATGGAAGCAATCCAGAAAACTTGGGGTGTACGTAAGGGAAGCAACGAGGAAGGCATGAGGCAGGGGGCGCGCCCACCCCCCCTAGGCGCGCCCTCCACCCTCGTGGGCCCCTCGTGGCCCCCCTGACGTATTTCTTCCTCCTATATATACCAATATACCCTAAAACCATCGGGGAGGAGAATAAATCGGGAGTTCCGCTGCCAGAAGCCCCTGTAGCCACCGAAAACCAATCTAGACGCGTTGCGGCACCCTGCCGGAGGGGGAAATCCCTCTCCGGTGGCCATCTTCATCATCCCGGTGCCCTCCATGACGAGGAGGGAGTAGTTCTCCCTCGGGACTGAGGTTATGTACCAGTAGCTATGTGTTTGATCTCTCTCTCTCTCATGTTCTTGAGGTGGTACGATCTTGATGTATCGCGAGCTTTGCTATTATAGTTGGATCTTATGATGTTCTCCCCCTCTACTCTCTTATAATGGATTGAGTTTTCCCTTTGAAGTTATCTTATCGGATTGAGTCTTTAAGGATTTGAGAACACTTGATGTATGTCTTGTGTGGGATACCCGTGGTGACAATGGGGTATTCTATTGATCCACTTGATGTATGTTTTGGTGATCAACTTGCGGGTTCCGCCCATGAACCTATGCATAGGGGTTGGCACACATTTTCGTCTTGACTCTCCGGTAGAATCTTTGGGGCACTCTTTGAAGTACTTTGTCTTGGTTGAATAGATGAATCTGAGATTGTGTGATGCATATCGTATAATCATACCCACGGATACTTGAGGTGACATTGGAGTATCTAGGCGACATTAGGGTTTTGGTTGATTTGTGTCTTAAGGTGTTGTTCTAGTACGAACTCTAGGATAGATTGAATGGAAAGAATAGCTTCATGTTATTTTACTACGGACTCTTGAATAGATCGATCAGAAAGGATAACTTTGAGGTGATTTCGTACCCTACCATAATCTCTTCGTTTGTTCTCCGCTATTAGTGACTTTGGAGTGACTCTTTGTTGCATGTTGAGGGATAGTTATGTGATCCAATTATGTTATTATTGTTGAGAGAACTTGCACTAGTGAAAGTATGAACCCTAGGCCTTGTTTCCTAGCATTGCAATACCATTTGTGCTCACTTTTATCATTAGTTACCTTGCTGTTTTTATATTTTAAGATTACAAAAACATATATCTACCATCCATATTGCACTTGTATCACCATCTCTTCGCCGAACTAGTGCACCTATACAATTTACCATTGTATTGGGTGTGTTGGGACACAAGAGACTCTCTGTTATTTGGTTGCAGGGTTGTTTGAGAGAGACCATCTTCATCCTATGCCTCCCACGGATTGATAAACCTTAGGTCATCCACTTGAGGGAAATTTGCTACTGTCCTACAAACCTCTGCACTTGGAGGCCCAACAACGTCTACAAGAAGAAGGTTGTGTAGTAGACATCAGCCTTCCTTCTTCTTGACCTTGGTGCTTCATGTCCTCGTTGCCTTGTATGATGGGTGTAGCTGCTCCGTGGCTCTCCTCCAAGTACCTGACCATGCATAGTGTTTTCGCTTGAGGTAGTAGCCATGTCTCATGTATAGAAAGTGGTAGTTCGGAGAGGAGTGAGTTCACCTTACCTTCGATAGCCTTTGCTCGTGCCCTTGTCATTGGTCCAAGTGGTGTCATGGGAGACATAGGTAGGTCCATGGGGATGATCTTGGGATGCTCCGCATCACCTACTCTCTTCAAGTATGCTCATAAGTTTGTCTTATCTTGTGATGAATGCCAAAGAATAGGTAATATCGGTAAGCATGAAGAAATGCCTATGAATTATTCACTTGCTGTTGAACCATTTGATGTTTGGGGATTTGATTACATGGGACCTTTTCCTTCCTCTAATGGGTATACTCATATTTTGGTTGTTGTTGATTATGTTACTAAATGGGTAGAAGCTATTCCAACTAGTAGTGTTGATCACAACACCTCTGTTAAAATTCTTAAGGAAGTTATTTTCCCAAGGTTTGGAGTCCCTAGATACTTAATGACTAATGGTGGTTCACACTTTATTCATGGTGCTTTCCGTAAAATGCTTGCCAAGTATGATGTTAACCATAGAATTGCATCACCTTATCATCCTTAGTCTAGTGGTCAAGTTGAACTTAGCAATAGAGAAAAAAATTAGTTTTGCAAAATACTGTCAATAGGTCTAGGAAGAATTGGTCTAAGAAATTAGTTGATGCACTTTGGGCTTATAGAACAACATATAAAATTCCTATGGGTATGTCTCGATATAAAATGGTTTATGGAAAAGCTTGTCATTTGCCTCTTGAGTTAGAACATAAAGCATATTGGGTCATCAAAGAGCTCAATTATGATTTGAAACTTGCTGGTGAAAAGAGGTTATTTGATATTAGCTCATTAGATGAATGGAGAACCCAAGCTTATGAAATTGCAAAATTATTCAAAGAAAAAGTTAAAAGATGGCATGACAAAAGAATCCAAAAGCATGATTTTAAAGTCGGAGAATATGTTCTTTTGTACAACTCTCGTTTAGATTCTTTGCAGGAAAACTCCTCTCAAAATGGGAAGGCCGGCCCCTACATTATCGAGGAGGTTTGTTGGTCTGGAGCCATCAAAATAAATAATACCGAAGGTACTAACCCTAAGGTTGTCAATGGGCAACGAATAAAGCATTATATCTCAGGTACGCCCATAAATATTGAAAGTAATGTTATCCAAACTTTGACACTGGAAGAACACATAAAAGAGTCCTTCCAGAACACTCGAGAATCATGAAAATAAGGAGGTACATGATACGGTAAGTAAACAGACTCCAAAAAATCCGCAAAAATATTTTTATTAGTTTTGTAATATTTAGAAAATTAGGAAATAAAGAAACTACCGGGAAGCGTACCCTGGTGGGCACAAGACACCAAGGCGCGCCAGGCCTGGAGCGCCCAGGTGGGTTGTGCCCACCTGGGATACCTTCCGGACTCCGTTTTTCTTCCATTTGCTTGTCCCCCAAGATAAAAAAATCTATTTATACTTCCCGAACCTGTTGATCACTGTATCGCGAAGAAATCTCCTGTTCTCTTTTCTTGTAGTTTTATGTTAGATCTGTCGATCCAGGCATCATGTCTTCCTCACCCTCCAACAATGGAGAAGAGGATGTAGAGGTGTTTCAGGAGGATTTAAGGAGAGAGGAAGCTGAAGAAGTTGCTATGGAGGAAGGAGAGGAAAATCCTTTTGGGGTTCACACTCAGGCCTCTGAGAGGGGGACACTGGCTAGCATCTCCACTCATCTGAATCCTCATCAAGCTATGACACCGAGTCTCGGAGTGCAAAAAGAAACCCCACCAAGAAGGCCTTTACACAGGTTACATTGTAATAATTTTCGCAATTTGATTCATAATTATGGGTTCGAGAATACTCCTCGTAGGCACATACCATCCAATTGGGACATGTCTCGGCCAAGAGAAAACCGTACAGGAGTAAACCCTTGGGGCCCAGAAAATAAACACATAATGGCATAAATGAAGAAAAACGATGAATTAATTCATCAAGCCCTTCGGGAGATTCTGGGCTTGAAGGATATACTCATGGTTATATTGGAAACTATCGCTTCATCACCGCCATCTTCTTCTTCACCACCAAAAGAAAATTGAGTAACGGGTATGGGCACTCCCCTTGGCTTCCGCCAAGCTTGGGGGAGGTGCCCCGGTATCGTACCATCCCACTATAGTTTTGCCTTTACTTATTTTAGTTCGATCTTTTGCTTTAGATGAATAAAAGTTAGTTCGATCCTTTCTTCTTTGAGAGTTGCTTAGTGATCTATCCTTGTAATCGTGTTTATGTTATATAATAAAGTTTTGTTTGAGTTTTCGCTTTCTTTACTTTCTTTTTGCAAATAAAAATAAAAAAGAGAAAGGAACTAAAAGAAAGAAAGGAAATAAATGAAGAAAAGATCATATACTAATCTTATGGTAGGTGATGACACCACATAAGGATAAGTATAAGTAGAAAATTTTATTAGAGATTGACAAGCATAGCATAAGTCAATGATGCAACTCATGAAAGAATTAATAAGGGAAGAGAAGATTCACATATAAATATACTATCCTAGAAATCTTTTGTGATTGTGAGCCCTCATCAAAATATTAGATGCCAAAGTTGTGGACGTTGGACAAGGAAGACAACTTAATGGTTTATGTTTGTTTATATTCACACAGAAGTCATATTGTCATAGATCCTTTAACATGTGGTGCTTGCCCCTATCTTTGCTAGCCAAAAATTCCGCACTAAGTAGAGATACTACTTGTGCATCCAAAAACCCTTAAACCCAAATCTTATTTTCAAGTGTCCACCATACCTACCTAGGGATTGAGAAAGATCCCTTAAGTAAGTTGTCATCGGTGCAAAAAGGCAATAAATATTGCTTCTAAAAGTATGAGATCATTTAGTGTAAGAGAAAATTGAGTGTTGCACGAACTTGTGATGGTGAAGTATAAAAGCGACAGACTGCATAATAAAGGTCGCTATCATAAGGGGCAATGCAACGTGACATTCTTTTGCACTAAGGGGTTGAGCATACAAACAAATAAGCGCATGGCAACCTCTGCTTCCCTCTGTGAAGGGCCTATCTTTTACTTTTTTGTATTTACTTTTATGCAAAGAGTTAAAGTTTTCCTTCTATTCCTTTTTATTTTTCTCCTTTGGCAAGCATCATGTGGTGAGGAAAGATATAGGGACATATGTCCAGTTGAATATAGATAGCATGAGTTATTAATGTTGACATCACC
Source organism: Triticum urartu (assembly GCF_003073215.2). Lineage (NCBI taxonomy): Eukaryota > Viridiplantae > Streptophyta > Magnoliopsida > Poales > Poaceae > Triticum > Triticum urartu. Next base: position 191,402,107 of record NC_053027.1, on the reverse strand, counting down.
CTTGAGGTGAATATGTTGGGAGGCGAAACTATAAGCCCCTATCTTTCTATGTGTCCGGTCGAAACGTTTTGCTCATGTGTACGAGGTGAGTGTTAGCAATCATAGAAGACTATATGATGGTTGAGTATGTGGACTTGCCTAAAGGCTCTGATATGTGACCCTTCCTGAAAAGATGATGAATTGTAGTTGCAAAGTTGACTGAGAACATAGTTTGTCGGTTTCTATTAGAGTTTTTGATTTATACTTCAATTGTGTGATGAATTTTCACTTATTCATGAGAAGCCTATGATAAAAGTCCCATGATAAAAGTCTTATGTTTAATTTTGTTGATGTTATAATTATCTACATGATGCTTCTATGTCCGTATTTTGTTTTTATCGACACCTCTCTCTCAAAGCATGTGGACATGTTTTTCGATTTCGGTTTTCGCTTGAGGACAAGCGAGGTCTAAGCTTGGGGGAGTTGATATGTCCATTTTGCATCATGTTTTTATTACTATTATTTATAATGTCTTATCCATAATAATGATTTTTGGAGTAATTATAATGCCTTTTCTCTCATAATATGCAAGGTATACACAAAGAGGGAGAATTCCGACAGCTGGAAATTTGAACCTGGAAAAGGTACATCAGGACCACCTATTATGCACAACTCCAAATGAGCTGAAACTTCATGGAGAATTTTTATGGAATATTTGAGGAATATTGGAGCAAATAACTACCAGAGGGGGCCCACCAGGTGGGCACAACCCACCTGGGTGCGCCACGGAGCCCAGGCGTGCCCTGGTGGGTTGTGCTCACCCAGGCCCACCTCCGGTGCCCATCTTCTGGTATATAAGTCATTTTGACCTAGAAAAATAAGGAGAGGACTTTCGGGATGGAGCGCCGCCGTCTCGAGGCGGAACTTGGGCAGGAGCACTTTTGCCCTCCGGCGGAGTGATTTCGCCGGGGGAACTTCCCTCCCGAAGGGGGAAATCATCGTCATCATCATCACCAACAACTCTCCCATCTTGGGGAGGGAAATCTCCATCAACATCTTCAACAACACCATCTCCTCTCAAACCCTAGTTCATCTCTTGTGTTCAATCTTGTTACCGGAACTATAGATTGGTGCTTGTGGGTGACTAGTAGTGTTGATTACATCTTGTAGTTGATTACTATATGGTTTATTTGGTGGAAGATTATATGTTCAGATCCAATATGCTATTTAATACCCCTCTGATCTTGAGCATGATTATCGTTTGTGAGTAGTTACTTTTGTTCTTGAGGTCACGGGAGAAATCATGTTGCAAGTAATCATGTGAACTTGATATGTGTTCGATATTTTGATAGTATGTATGCTGTGATTCCCTTAGTGGTGTCTTGTGAACATCGACTACATAACACTTCACCATATTTGGGCCTAAGGGAATGCATTGTGGAGTAGCAATTAGATGGTGGGTTGCGAGAGTGATAGAAGCTTAAACCCCAGTTTATGCTCTATTCCATAAGGGACCGATTTGATCCAAAAGTTTAATGATATGGTTAGACTTTATTCTTAATGCTTTTCTCGTAGTTGCAGATGCTTGCGGGAGGGTTAATCATAAGTAGGAGGTCTGTTCAAGTAGGAACAACACCTAAGCACCGGTCCACCCACATATCAAATTATCAAAGTACCGAACACGAATTAAGCCAACATGATGAAAGTGACTAGATGAAAATCACGTGTACCCTCAAGAATGCTTTGCTTATCATAAGAGACCGTTTTGGCATGTCCTTTGCCTCAAAAGGATTGGGCTACCTGGCTGCACTTTTGTTACTACTTCCGTTACTTGCTCGTTACAAATTATCTTGCTATCAAACTACTCTGCTACTTACAATTTCAGCACTTGCAGACATTACCTTACTGAAAACCACTTGTCATTTCCTTATGCTCCTCGTTGGGTTCGACACTCTTACTTATCGAAAAGAGCTACAATTGATCCCCTATTCTTGTGGGTCATCAATTGCAGAATTGAACCAAACAGTTAACTAAACACCACAACAAATGAACCAAACGTTAACTGAGCACCACATTGCACAATATAACATACTCCTAATAGAAGATCAGACAGTTAACCAAACCAAGCATGCTTGTGAACTTGGAAAATTGCACCCTGAAGAATTAAACATCATATTTGCAGAATTGAACCAAACAGTTAACTGAACACCACATTGCACGATATATAGAACATATACACTAGAGCAGAAGATTGCATGGTAAAAGTAGATAGCACAATTCACAAGAATTTTTTAAGGAAAGGCAGTAGATAGCAAACTAAACATGGGTCCTTATAGTGAGCGAATAAGACAAGCTACTCCTCATTGTTGGAGATATCGATGACGATTGGCTCCTTGGACATGGGAGAGGGCGAGGCCTCCGCAACGTGGGTGCACTCGTCGTAGTGGTGAGTTGCCTGAGCCACTCCGGGCACCAACCTGCTGGTGATACGTCTCCAACGTATCTATAATTTTGGATTGTTCCATGCTATTATATATTCTGTTTTGGATGTTTAATGGTCTTATTTATACACTTTTATATTATTTTTGAGACTAACCTATTAACCGAAGGCCCATCCCAAATTGCTGTTTTTTGCCTATTTCAGTGTTTCACAGAAAAAGAATATCAAACGGAGTCCAAATGGAATGAAACCTTCGGGGGCGTGATATTTGTAACAAACATGATCCAGAGGACTTGGAGTGGACGTCAAGCAATCAACGAGGAGGCCACGAGGCAGGGGGCGCGCCTACCCCCTGGGCATGCCCTCCACCCTCGTGGGCCCCTCGTGGCTCCACCGACCTACTTCTTCCTCCTATATATACCTACGTACCCTAAAAACATCAGAGGGCACCACAAAAACCTAATTCCACTACCGCAACCTTCTGTACCCGTGAGATCCCATCTTGGAGCCTTTTCCGGCGCTCTGCCGGAGGGGGCATTGATCATGGAGGGCTTCTACATCAACACCATAGCCTCTCCGATGATGTGTGAGTAGTTTACCTCAGACCTTCGGGTCCATAGTTATTAGCTAGATGGCTTCTTCTCTCTTTTTGGATCTCAATACAAAGTTCTCCCCCTCTCTTGTGGAGATCTATTCGATATAATCTTCTTTTTGCGGTGTGTTTGTTGGGACCGATGAATTGTGGGTTTATGATCAAGTTTATCTATGAACAATATTTGAATCTTCTCTGAATTCTTTTATGTATGATTGGTTATCTTTGCAAGTCTCTTCGAATTATCTGTTTGATTTGGCCTACTAGATTGATCTTTCTTGCAATGGGAGAAGTGCTTAGCTTTGGGTTCAATCTTGCGGTTCTCGATCCCGGTGATAGTAGGGGAAACGACACGTATTGTATTGTTGCCATCGAGGATAGAAAGATGGGGTTTATATCATATTGCATGAGTTTATCCCTCTACATCATGTCATCTTGCTTAAAGAGTTACTCCATTCTTATGAACTTAATACTCTAGATGCATGCTGGATAGCGGTTGATGTGTGGAGTAATAGTAGTAGATGCAGGCAGGAGTCGGTCTACTTGTCACGGACATGATGCCTATATACATGATCATACTTAGATATTCTCATAACTATGCTCAATTCTATCAATTGCTCGACAGTAATTTGTTCACCCACCATAATACTTATGCTATATTGAGAGAAGCCACTAGTGAAACCTATGGCCCCCGGGTCTATTTTCCATCATACAAGTTTCCAATCTATTTTCTTTTGCAATCCTTACTTTCAATTTATATCATAAAAATACCAAAAATATTGATCTTATTATTATCATCTCTACCAGATCTCACTCTTGCAAGTGGCCGTGAAGGGATTGACAACCCCTTTATCGCGTTGGTTGTGAGGTTCTTATTTGTTTGTGTAGATACAAGGTGACTCACACGTGGTCTCCTACTGGATTGATACCCTGGTTCTCAAAAACTGAGGGAAATACTTACGCTGCTTTGCTGCATCACCCTTTCCTCTTCAAGGGAAAACCAACGCATGCTCAAGAGGTAGCAAGAAGGATTCCTGGCACCGTTGCCGGGAAGATCTACGCCAAGTCAAGACATACCAAGTACCCATCACAACTCTTACCCTTTGCATTACATTATTTTCCATTTGCCTCTCTTTTTCCTCTCCCCCACTTCACCCTTGCCATTTTATTCGCCCTCTCTTTCTGTTCGCCTCTTTTCCGCTTGCTTCATCGTTATGGTTAGTCCTTTATCTACTCCTTTGTCTCACAAGAATGAAGTTCTTAATTTTAAACAAAGGGAGGGAGAAAATCTAAAAGATGCTTGGTACAGAATTTGCAATGCGCAAAATAGATCTACTAGGAAGCAATCTACTTCCGTTCTTCTTCGCAATTGTTATGTAGGCATCACTCCTTGGAATAGATATATTCTTGATACCATTACCGAAGGAAATTTCTTGGGTAGACATACTTTTGATTCTTATAATGCTATGATAGATTTGTTTGGCCCACCACCTCTTTTGGTTAATGGAACTATTTTAACTTTGGAACACTTGATGCAACGGCTTGAAATTATTGAAAATAAAGTTGCCACCGTAGAGTTGATTGAAAATTTGGATAGAAAGATCCAGAACCAAATTACCCAATACGGGTCTAAGGTAGGAGTTGCTCTTAAATTTTTTAAAGAAAGGGAACCTATGGTTAATGAAAAGATAGATCAAGATTCCACTAGAATTGGTAAAATTGAGGATGTTATTACCAACCTAGGGTCTGCCTTTTCTTTCGTGAAAAACACTCCTTCTAATGGTAAGATTGCCAAATTGATGTATGTTCCTAAAAATAAGGGTGAAACTTCTAGTAAGGGAAATGCGGACCTCAAATCCATAAGTGTTCACCCCAACTCTCTCACTATCCTTAAGGAACCTTTTGCTACAAATGATTTTCTGGATTTCATGCCTAGGAGTTTAATAATTAATAAAAAGAAAGAAACTCCTAGGAGTAATAGGTATCTTATTGAAGAATTGCCTACCAAAAATGGCAATACCTAGATCTATCCTCGCTTTTATGCCTAGCTAGGGGCGTTAAACGATAGCGCTTGTTGGGAGGCAACCCAATTTTATTTTTATTCCTTGCTTTTTGTTCCTTTTTAGTAATAAATAATTTATCTAGCCTATTTTTTGGTTGTGTTTTTTGTGTTTAATTAGTGTTTGTGCCAAGTAGAACAGTTGGGAAGACTTGGGGAAAGTCCTTTTGATCTTGCTGTAAAAAACAAAAACTTTAGCGCTCGCGAGAATTGCTGCCATTTTTTATTGGAGAGTGCTATTTAGTTAATTCTTTTTGCAGATGATTAATAGATAAATTCTCACGTCCAAAAATTTATTTTAGAATTTTTGGGCTTCCAGAAGTATGCGTTTGATACAGGATTACTATAGACTGTTCTGTTTTTGACAGATTCTGTTTTTCGTGTGTTGTTTGCTTATTTTCATGAATCTATGGCTAGTAATGGAGTTCATAAACCATAGAAAAGTTGGAATACAATAGGTTTAACACCAATATAAATAAAGAATGAGTTCATTACAGTACCTTGAAGTGTTCTTTTGTTTTCTTTCGCTAACGGAGATCATGAGATTTTTCTGTTAAGTTTTGTGTTGTGAAGTTTTCAAGTTTTGGGTAAAGATTTGATGGATTATGGAACAAGGAGTGGAAAGAGCCTAAGATTGGGGATGCCCATGTCACCCCAAGGTAAAATCCAAGGACACCAAAAAGCCTAAGCTTGGGGATGCCCCGAAAGGCATCCCCTCTTTTGTCTTCGTTCATCGGTAACTTTACTTGGAGCTATATTATTATATACCACATGATATGTGTTTTGCTTTGAGCGTCTTGTATGATTTGAGTCTTTGTTGTTTAGTTTACCACAATCATCCTTGCTGTACACACCTTTTGAGAGAGACACACATGAATCGGAATTTATTAGAATACTCTATGTGCGTCACTTATATCTTTTGAGCTATATAGTTTTTGTTCTAGTGTTTCACTTATATCTTTTAGAGCACGGTGGTGGTTTTATTTTATACAAATAATTGATATCTCATGATTCACTTATATTATTTTGAGAGTCCGTTGGAACAGCATGGTAATTTGATTTTAGGCATAATAAAAACTTCCATATAAGTGCATTGAATACTATGAGAAGTTTGATACTTGATAATTGTTTTGAGATATGGAGATGGTGATATTAGAGTCATTCTAGTTGAGTAGTTGTGAATTTGAGAAATACTTGTGTTGAAGGTTGTGATTCCCGTAGCATGCACATATGGTGAATCGTAATGTGATGAAGTCGAAGCATGATTTATTTATTGATTGTCTTCCTTAAGAGTGGCGGCCGGGGACGAGCGATGGTCTTTTCCTACAAATCTATCCCCCTAGGAGCATGCGCGTAGTACTTTGTTTCGATAACTAATAGATTTTTGCAATAAGTACGTGAGTTCTTTATGACTAATGTTGAGTCCATGGATTATACACACCCTCACCCTTCCCCATTTGCTAGCCTCTCTATTACCACGCACTTTTCGCCGTATCATACACCCACCATATACCTTCCTCAAAACAGCCACCATACCTACCTATTATGGCATTTCCATAGCCATTCCGAGATATATTGCCATGCAACTTTCCACCGCTCCGTTTGTTATGACACGCTTCATCCTTGTCATATTGCCATGCATTATCATGTAGTTGACATCGTATTTGTCGCAAAGCCACCTTTCATAATTTTTTCATACGTGTCACTCTTGATTCATTGCATATCCCGGTACACCGCCGGAGGCATTCACATATAGTCATATTTTGTTCTAAGTATTGAGTTGTAATTCTTGAGTTGTAAGTAAAAAGAAGTGTGATGATCATCATTATTAGAGCATTGTCCCAGTGAGGAAAGGATGATGGAGACTATGATTCCCCCACAAGTCGGGATGAGACTCCGGACAGAAAAAAAAAGAGGCCAAAAAAAGGAGAAGGCCCAAATAAAAAAATGAGAGAAAAAGAGAGAAGGGACAACATTACTATCCTTTTTCCACACTTGTGCTTCAAAGTAGCACCATGATCTTCATGATAGAGAGTCTCTTATGTTGTCACTTTCATATACTAGTTGGAATTTTTCATTATAGAACTTGGCTTGTATATTCCAATGACGGGCTTCCTCAAATTGCCCTAGGTCTTTGTGAGCAAGCAAATTGGATGCACACCCACTTAGTTTCTTTTGTTGAGCTTTCATACACTTGTAGCCCTAGTGCATCCGTTGCATGGCAATCCCTACTCACTCACATTGATATCTATTGATGGGCATCTCCATAGCCCATTGATATGCCTAGTTGATGTGAGACTATCTTCCTTTTCTTTTTTGTCTTCTCCACAACCACCATTCTATTCCACCTATAGTGCTATGTCCATGGCTCATGCTCATATATTGCGTGCAAGTTGAAAAAGTTTGGGAATTCTAAAGTATGAAACAATTGCTTGGCTTGTCATGGGGGTTGTGCATGAATGGAGCATTTTGTGTGACGAAAATGAAGCATAGCCAAACTATATGATTTTGTAGGGATGAGCTTTCTTTGGCTATGTTATTTTGGGAAGACATAATTGCTTGGTTAGTATGCTTGAAGTATTATTATTTTTATGTCTCCTATGTTGTCACTTTCATAAACAAGTGGGAATTTTACAATATAGAACTTGTCTTGTATATTCCAATGATGTGCTTCCTCAAATTGCCCTAGGTCTTCGTGAGCAAGAAAGTTGGATGCACACCCACTTAGTTTCTTTTGATGAGCTTTCATACACTTATATCTCTAGTGCATCCGTTGCATGGCAATCCCTACTCACTCACATTGATATCTATTGACAGGCATCTCCATAGCCCGTTGATACGCCTAGTTGATGTGAGACTATCTTCTCATTTTTGTCTTCTCCACAACCACCATTATATTCCACCTATAGTGTTATGTCCATGGCTCACGCTCATGTATTGCGTGAAAGTTGAAAAAGTTTGAGAACATCAAAAGTATGAAACAATTGCTTGGCTTGTCATCGGGGTTGTGCATGATTTAATATTTTGTGTGATGAAGATAGAGCATAGCCAGACTATATGATTTTGTAGGGATAACTTTCTTTGGCCATGTTATTTTGAGAATACATGATTGCTTAGTTAGTATGCTTGAAGTATTATTATTTCTATGTCAATATTAAACTTTTATCTTGAATCTTTCGGATCTGAACATTCGTGCCACAATAAAGAAAATTTCATTGAGAAATATGTTAGGAAGCATTCCACATCAAAAAGTCTGTTTTTATCATTTACCTACTCGAGGACGAGCAGGAATTAAGCTTGGGGATGCTTGATACGTCTCCAACGTATCTATAATTTTTTATTATTCCATGCTATTATATATTCTATTTTGGATGTTTAATGGGCTTATTTATAAACTTTTATATTATTTTTGGGACTAACCTATTAACTGGAGGCCCAGCCCAAATTGCTGTTTTTTTGCCTATTTCAGTGTTTCGCAGAAAAAGAATATCAAAAGGAATCCAAACAGAATGAAACCTTCGGGAGCATGATTTTTGGAACAAACATGATCCAGAGGACTTGGAGTGGATGTCAAGCAATCAACGAGGAGGCCACGAGGTAGGAGGCGCGCCCTCCACCCTCGTGGGCCCCTCGTGGCTCCACCGACCTACTTCTTCCTCCTGTATATACCTACGTACCCTGAAAACATCAGAGGGCACCACAAAAACCTAATTCCATCGCCGCAACCTTCTGTACCCGTGAGATCCCATCTTGGGGCATTTTCCGGTGCTCCGCCGGAGGGGGCATTGATCACGTAGGGCTTCTACATCAACACCATAGCCTCTCCGATGATGTATGAGTAGTTTACCTCAGACCTTCGGGTCCATAGTTATTATCCTTCTCTCTCTTTGGATCTCAATACAAAGTTCTCCTCGATTCTCTTGGAGATCTATTCGATGTAATCTTCTTTTGCGGTGTGTTTGTCGAGATCCGATGAATTGTGGGTTTATGATCAAGATTATCTATGAAAAATATTTGAATCTTCTATGAATTCTTTTATGTATGATTGGTTATCTTTGCAAGTCTCTTCGAATTATCAGTTTGGTTTGGCCTACTAGATTGATCTTTCTTGCAATGGGAGAAGTGCTTAGCTTTGGGTTCAATCTTGCGGTGCTCGATCCCAATGACAGTAGGGGAAACGACACGTATTGTATTGTTGCCATCGAGGATAAAAAGATGGGGTTTATATCATATTGCATGAGTTTATCCCTCTACATCATGTCATGTTGCTTAAAGCGTTACTCCGTTCTTATGAACTTAATACTCTAGATGCATGCTGGATAGCGGTCGATGTGTGGAGTAACATTAGTAGATGCAGGCAGGAGTCGGTCTACTTGTCACGAACGTGATGCCTATATACATGATCATACCTAGATATTCTCATAACTATGCTCAATTTTATCATTTGCTCGACAGTAATTTGTTCACCCACTGTAATACTTATGCTATCTTGAGAGAATCCACTAGTGAAACGTATGGCCCTCGGGTCTATTTTCCATCATACAAGTTTCCAATCTATTTTATTTTGCAATCTTTACTTTCAATTTATATCATAAAAATACCAAAAATATTTATCTTATTATTATCATCTCTATCAGATCTCACTCTTGCAAGTGGACGTGAAGGGATTGACAACCCCTTTATCGCATTGGTTGCGAGGTCCTTATTTATTTGTTTAGGTACGAGGTGACTCGCGTGTGGTCTCCTACTAGATTGATACCTTGGTTCTCAAAAACTAAGGGAAATACTTACGTTGCTTTGCTACGTCACCCTTTCCTCTTCAAGGGAAAACCAATGCATGCTAAAGAGGTAGTAGCTGGCTCTCGAGATGAGGTAAGCACGTGCACGCTCAGAAAACACCTCGTAGTGTTCGTCGAAGGTACCGATGGTGGCCTCGAGAAAATGCCATGAACTGTCGTTTAAAGCAGCCAACCGCGCAGCGGCATCGGCGCATGAGGCGTCGACGGTGGCCTCGACGGCGAGGTGCTCCTCCAAGATCTGGGGGTCGGCACGAATGACAGCCATCGCGACCTCATCCGCGCATGCGGCCGCGATTTGCTTCTCCGCTGCCAAATGCTCCTTGAGATCCTGGCTATACTGCGTGCACCATGGCTCAGGGCGACGCTTATTTGGTGGAGGGGTCGGTGATTTGGTGGAAGGTGGCGCGCTCGTTGTAACGCCCCGAGACCGATGTGCCAAGTGTCGTTCAGTTATTCGTTGTTGTTGCCTTGTCATTGCTTGCGTGTCATGCATTGCATATCATGTCATCATGCGCATTTCATTTGCATACGTGTTCGTCTCATGCATCTAAGCTTTTTCCCCGTTGTCCGTTTTGCATTCCAGCGCTTCGTTCTCCTCCGGTGGTCATTTCTTCCCTTCTTTCATGTGTGGGGATTAAACATTTCCGGATTGGACCGAGACTTGCCAAGCGGCCTTGGTTTACTACCGGTAGACCGCCTGTCAAGTTTCGTATCATTTGGACTTCGTTTGATACTCCAACGGTTAACCGAGGGACCAAGAAGGCCTCGTGTGTGTTGCAGCCCAACACCCTTCCATTTTGGCCCAAAACCCACCTAACTCTGCTCCATCATCTAGAGAGTTCGATCATGATCGCGTGGCCGAAAACCGCACCTCATTTGGACTCTCCTAGCTCCCTCTACCTATAAAAGAGCACCCCTCCCCGAAATTTCGGATCAATTCGCGGATGAAACCCTAATCCTCTTCCCTCTCGCCCGCCGGACATGTCCGTCCCGGCCGGACGAGATCGCGCCGCCGCTCCGGGCGAATCCGAGATCCACACGTGGACGTCGCCGTCCCACCGCCGCCGCGGCCCGCGGAGCCCATCCGGGGCCCGCGCGGGCCCAGTTTCGTCGCCGCCGCACGGGAGCGCCCGACCGCGCCCGGCTCCCCTTCGCCTTGCCGGAGCATCGTCGGCCGCCTCGCTGACCATCCTCGCCGGTGAACCCCCAGGCAGGAGCTCCGCCGCCCCTCCTCTTCATCTCCCTGCCTCTCCCTAACCTCTCTCCTCTCCCCTGCAGCGATCCTCGCCGCCACCGCCACGGATCCGGCGGGATCTGGCCCCCACCGCCCGGATCCTTCCATCCCCGATGGGATCCGCCTCCCTCCTCTGCCGGAGACCCGCTACCGCCTCGCCGTTGACCCAGGGCGCCGCCGCCCTGTTCCTGTTCGTGCGCCAGGCGCGGGGAGGACGACGCCCTCGCTCGCGTGGGCCGCCTTGGCCTCCCAGGCCCAGCATCGTCGGCCTGCCTCCTCCTCCTTCACGGGCCGAAGCCCATGGGTGAGGCCACACCCCAGCGCCCCGCCTCTGTTTTTTTTCCTCCTGTTGGGCCAGCTTGATTCGGCCCGAGTCACTGTTTTTATTTCGCGAACGAATTTACTAATTTTCCAAAGAAAACCTGTTTTACAGAAAAGTCCCCCTGGTTCATGCATTTAATAACTCACTAACCGTGCATCAGATTAAAATGTTTTATATATGAAACTTGCTCAGAATTTTGTGTAGATTAATAATATCCAACTTTCATCTATGTTTGAAATGTTAAAAATGTTGTTTGCATTAATTTTCTCCTATGCCATGTTAAAATGATTTAATTCATAACTAAATAACCGTAACTCGAAATTTAATAATCTTTATATGTAAATGGGGTAGAAAAATGCCTAGTTTATCATGGTGACCTTATTTTGCATGTTTAACAACTCTAAAATTGTGTTTAGGGCAGATCAGTACCAAACCTTAAATTATGCATATGAGGATTTTCCGGAATTGTTGTTTGTTGTTCCGGCCTTATTTAAACTTTCCTAGATTAGATAGTTTCATCATGTTTCACCTCTTGCCATGTTAATCAACATTTAATATTGTTGGGGTACATAAACGAGAGAGAACTAAATAATTGTTGTGGTGTTTTGTCAATATGCATCCCGATGCATATTGAGCTCCACTTAATTTGTAGGATTGCTTGTGCATTTTGCCATGCCATGCCTCATTAAACCGGACATGCATCATTCTTGTTTGCGCATCATACCATGTCTATGTGGTGGTTGTTTACTATGTTGTGTGCTTCTTTTCCGGTGATTGCTTCTTCGGGTTGGTTCCGGTAACGTCGTGTTGTGAGGATTCGTTCGACTACGTCCGTTTGTCTTCTTCATGGACTCGTTCTTCTTCCTTGCGGGATTTCAGGCAAGATGATCATACCCTCGAAATCACTACTATCTTTGCTATGCTAGATGCTCGCTCTTTTGCTATGCCCATGCTACGATGCCTACCATTTGCTTGTCAGCCTCCCAAATTGCCATGTCAAACCTCTAACCCACCATGTCCTAGCAAACCGTTGATTGGCTATGTTACCGCTTTGCTCAGCCCCTCTTATAGCGTTGCTAGTTGCAGGTGAAGATTGGAGGCCGTTCCTTGTTGGAATATTTATTTACTTTTTGGGATATCACTATATATCTTATTTAATTAATGCATCTATATACTTGGTAAAGGGTGGAAGGCTCGGCCTTATGCCTGGTGTTTTGTTCCACTCTTGCCGCCCTAGTTTCCGTCATATCGGTGTTATGTTCCCGGATTTTGCGTTCCTTACGCGGTTGGGCTATTATGGGAACCCCTTGACAGTTCGCCTTAAGTAAAGCTTTTCCAGCAGTGCCCAACATTGGTTTTACCATTCGCCACCTAGCCTTTTTCCCTTGGGAGTCGCGCATCCCAAGGGTCATCTTATTTTAACCCCCCCCCCCCGGGCCAGTGCTTGTCTAAGTGTTGGTCCGAACTGAGTAGACTGTGGGGCCACCTCAGGGAAACTTGAGGGCTGGTTTTACTCGTAGGATGTCTCATCCGGTGTTGCCCTGAGAACGAGATATGTGCAGCTCCCATCAGGATGTCGGCACATCGGGCGGTGTTGCTGGTTTAGTTTTACCCTGTCGAAATGTCTTGTTGTACCGGGATACCGAGTCTGATCGGAACGTCTCGGGTGGAGGTCTATTCCTTCGTTGACCGTAAGAGCTTGTGATGGGCTAAGTTGGAACACCCTGCAGGAATTTGAACTTTCGAAAGCCGTGCCCGTGGTTATGGGCAGATGGGAATTTGTTAATGTCCGGTTGTAGAAAACTGAAGTTGACCTTAATTAAAATGAATCAACAGCGTGTGTAACCGTGATGGTCTCTTTCCGGCGGAGTCCGGGAAGTGAACACGGTTGTTGGAGTTATGCTTGACGTAGGTCGTTATAGGATCACTTCTTGATCATACTCTTATCGACCGTGCTTTGCCTTCTCTTCTCGCTCTCTTTTGCGTATGTTAGCCACCATATATGCTAGTCGCTTGCTGCAGCTCCACCTCATACCTTTACCTTACCCATAAGCTTAAATAGTCTTGATCGCGAGGATGTGAGATTGCTGAGTCCCCGTGGCTCACAGATACTTCCAAAACCAGCTTGCAGGTGCCGGTGAGTACGTGCAGATGACGCAACCAAGCTCAGGAGGAGCTCGATGAAGATCTTGTCTGTGTGTTGTTTCGTTCTAGTTGATCAGTAGTGGAGCCCAGTTGGGGTCGATCGGGGACCGCATCGCATTTGGGGTTATTCTTTTATTTTGGTTCCGTAGTCGGACCATGAGTGTATTTGATTGATGTAATGCTTATTCATCTATTTGTGTGAAGTGGCGATTGTAAGCCAACTATGTATCTCTTTCCCTTATTGTATTACATGGGTTGTGTGAAGATTACCTCACTTGCGACATTGCTTTCAATGCGGTTATGCCTCTAAGTCGTGCTTCGACACGTGGGAGATATAGCCGCATCGAGGGCGTTACAGGTTGGTATCAGAGCCTTCCCCGACCTTAGGAGCCCCATTGCTTGATCGTTTTTAGCGGCCGAGTTGTGTCTAGAAAAATGTTTTGAGTCATTTAGGAATTATATATCGGAGAGTTTAGGAATTCTTTTTACTTCCCAGTCTCCTCATCGCTCTGGTAAGGCATCCTAACGTAGAGTTTTGACTCTTCTCTTCTCAAATTTCACTAAAAAAAATTTTGGTTCACGCGGGTATCTTGGAATCGTTTAGATGGTTTTATGATGAGAACATTGTCTTGGTGCCTCCTGTTAGGGGTTTTGTGGAAGTGTCCCGGGGAGTTGAGCTCTGAGGTGTTGTCGTCATAATTTTATCGTTGTAGTTCTGGAATACCTGAGTTTAGCACGCCGACATCGAAAATCTCTTTTATGCAGTTCGTTGGTGAGATAACCTTGACGCCACCCAGTACTGGGGCGGGAGTTCGGGAGTATTGCCATAACTTGTATAACGGATGCTTTTCGAAGGTTGAGGTAGATGATTTCCGAAGGTTTCTTGGTTATGTGTTGAAGGATGGATACAGCTGGATGTAGGATTTGGTAGTTTGGGTGAGATATTATGCTTCCCCTGTATCCCCAACACCTGATTGCATAACCGGAAAATTTCGGAAGTTTCATAGGTGGGAATTCAAGTAGCTCTTAGGATATCTTCCCGACAGATGTATGATATGAAATTGGGGTTCGACGTCTAGTGGTCCGCCTATTCACGGTCGGTTTTACAGTGGTCTCGTTGTGTCTTAAAGAGTCCTTGGCTATGCCGACTCGGGGACGCTTCGTATGTCATGTGCACTGCCTTGTACATGATGGTGCTGTACGATCGAGCCCGTGTAGGCCCCACCATGAAAACTTCGGACGAAATCTCTATCATATGTTTGTTCCGGCTTATTTTGCAAGCCAATCCTTTGTTTTGTTTTGAGTTGTCGTATTCGAGTTGCTTCAATGTCAAGTGTTGATTCCATACCTTTCCTAAACGGTGTTCTCATATTCCTATGTGGATACTAATACTTCATGATAATCGAGATTGTGTTGTCAATCCTTTTCAACCGGCGTGTTTTCTCTCAAAGTGGATCCGATCATTGAAACATCCGCAAGTTTCAATCTCAGCTTTCTCTACGGTGTTTGTTGCATCCGTCTCCAAGTTGCCTTTGTTTTTCCCGCCCTCCCTCCCTTGTTTTTCTTTAAGGACTCAAATTTCTTAAATCAAGTATCCTTTTATTCTTGTGAAGTCTCTCCATTCTCTTCTATCAATATTCGTATCCGGTGTTTCTCATGAAGATACTAACGGAGCTTCTAGCTCATCATTCTTCGTTTCTTTATCTTCTCCAGTGGTTTCAATTCAAACTTTGGTATTGAGCATTGTCTTTTATTTTTGTCCAATGCTTTTCTTACGCCAGTGCACCTCTTAATCATCCACTCCTCCCGATTCATTTTTTCTGGAGTGCTCAAGATATCTCGAAGATTCGTGCTTCCACTCTTCGTTCGTTCAAGATCTTTTGAGGTTGTTATCTCATTTAAGTCATTTTATTCAACCGGTGCTTTCTCTCTTTTAAATCTTTTCAACGGTGCTTATTTTGAGTGGGCCCTAACCCACAGGTCTTTTCCCAGGATCTTACCTGACTCTTCTAATTTTCCCGGAGCTATCCTAAATTCTTCTCCAAGTTTGACGTAAGGATGCGTTATCATCAGTCAAATACTTTTCTCCAAGATCTTTCAAATTCTTTTCATAGTTGGCTCAACCTCTTCGCTTTTGATTCTTCCGGTGTGCCTCAATAATTCTTGGTGGTTTTTCTCGGTGTCATTCGCATCTTTTGAAGACCGAAGAAGAGTTTCTCTTTAATCTTGCTCCATTCTCTTCAAGATTCGTGATTCTAGCGTGTTGCCATCCTCTCGTAATTGTTTTGATCGTGGGAATTCTTTTTCACCTATCCAGAGTAATTCAAGAGTCTTCTCAGTCTGTTATCCAGAGCCCATCATCGAAGATTATCCATTTCAGCTTCAGCTCTCGTTCTCCTAATTTTACCGGTGCTTCATTCAAGTAATCTTTAATCGGCTCGTGAGCTCTTCGTTCTCATGTATCTAAATCCTCTCAAGCATCTTTGTTCATTTTATAATTCTTCCCGGTGTTTCTTTATCTTCTCTTTGTTCATTTTCATTTCTTACAATGGTTCGTTCAAGATTTTCTTCTTTCTTATCATATCAATTCTTTCGTTCTTTTCAATCCTACCGGTGGTTCGTTGAAGATTTTCTCGAGTTTATGCGATATCTCTCTTAATCCTTTCTACGAGAATGAGTAGTGTGCCAAATCCGTTGATTGTCATCAATTTAAATTGGTGATGGATAAGCATAATGTAATTCTTATTCTTGTTTCATCCAAATGATTAATTCCCTATTCCGGAGGCTAATCAAATTCTTGATTTCTTTTGTTCATCTTTCTTTTCCGGAGTCCAAAGTTCTCGCAATTATATCTTCACGGAGATCTTTCTAAATCATTACAAGGTTCCACCTTGTGTTTTCAACTACCCTTTCTTTCTGTTTGATCATTCTTTTGTTTAACGGAGTTCTTCATGGAGGTTCTACAGGGTGGTTCATCAAGGATTAAATTCTTTCTCGAAGTGTTCATCGAGATTCTTTTCAAACGAGCTAAAGCTTTCTTCATCTTGTTATCCGGAGTGCATTTCTGTCTACCGTATCTTTGGAGGTGGTATTATGCCATTCTTGATAATTTGAGTTCATGTTTCATGATTCACAGGTTGTTAAGAATGGGGTATTTTAAATCCATTAATCTCTTCGTTGGGGTTATCTTGGGTTATATTTCACCTAAAGCTTTCCCCTAAGGAGTAATGCTATTAATGGTGATAATATATGATCCAAGTTTTCATTTATCCTCCCGGTGAATAAGTTTCTCGTCTCCTTGTTGATACTAATCCAATTCTTTTCACGTGAGTGGCGGGTTGTCACCTCATAATTTGAGATGTATTCCATAAGACCATATCAAGCTTATCCTTTTCGTTGTTCGTTTTTTCCAACAATTCCGTTCTAGCTTTTGGTGTCGGCGTGCTCCCTCAAGACCTTGTTTCCCTTCGTTCACTCCATTCCATTCTTACTTTTGTTCCGGAGGCATTGTGATGTTTCTCTTTTCTCTCATCATCTCGAATTGTGAGGATCGTGTTCTTTCGTGCTTATCCATTTAACCAGAGTGTCGTGCCATCCTTCCAAGTTCTTATTCAATTCCTTTCCTTTTAATCGGAGTGCTATCCAAAGTTGTTTCTTCCTTGTTTCCTCTTTGCTAACGGAGTGCTTTCAACTTCATTTATCTCTGTTGTATTCTTTTCTCGAAATGGCTTAACCTTTTCAAGGTTCTTTGGTTTCACTCGTTTGTCAAAGAAGAAACTTAGTTTTACCGCTTCTCTTTCTCTTTCGTTTCCCTTCGGTGCCATTCTAGATCTCGGGACGAGATCCTCTCGTAGTGGTGGAGTGTTGTAACGCCCCGAGACCGATGTGCCAGGTGTCGTTCAGTTATTCGCTGTTGTTGCCTTGTCATTGCTTGCGTGTCATGCATTGCATATCATGTCATCATGCGCATTTCATTTGCATACGTGTTCGTCTCATGCATCCGAGCTTTTTCCCCATTGTCCGTTTTGCATTCCGGCGCTTCGTTCTCCTCCGGTGGTCATTTCTTCCCTTCTTTCATGTGTGGGGATTAAACATTTCCGGATTGGACCGAGACTTTCCAAGCGGCCTTGGTTTACTACCGGTAGACCGCCTGTCAAGTTTCGTATCATTTGGACTTCGTTTGATACTCCAACGGTTAACCGAGGGACCGAGAAGGCCTCGTGTGTGTTGCAGCCCAACACCCTTCCATTTTAGCCCAAAACCCACCTAACTCTGCTCCATCATCTAGAGCGTTCGATCACGATCGCGTGGCCAAAAACCGCACCTCATTTGGACTCTCCTAGCTCCCTCTACCTATAAAAGAGCACCCCTCCCCGAAATTTCGGATCAATTCGCGGATGAAACCCTAATCCTCTTCCCCTCTCGCCCGCCGGACATGTCCGTCCCGGCCGGACGAGATCGCGCCGCCGCTCCGGGCGAATCCGAGATCCACACGTGGACGTCGCCGTCCCACCGCCGCCGCGGCCCGCGGAGCCCATTCGGGGCCCGCGCGGGCCCAGTTTCGCCGCCGCCGCACGGGAGCGCCCGATCGCGCCCGGCTCCCCTTCGCCTTGCCGGAGCATCGCCGGCCGCCTCGCTGACCACCCTCGCTGGTGAACCCCCAGGCAGGAGCTCCGCCCCCCTCCTCTTCATCTCCCTGCCTCTCCCTAACCTCTCTCCTCTCCCCTGCAGCGATCCTCGCCGCCACCGCCACGGATCCGGCGGGATCTGGCCCCCACCGCCCGGATCCTTCCATCCCTGATGGGATCCGCCTCCCTCCTCTGCCGCAGACCCGCTGCCGCCTCGCCGTTGACCTAGGGCGCCACCGCCCTGTTCCTGTTCGTGCGCCAGGCGCGAGGAGGACGACGCCCTCGCTCGCGTGGGCCGCCTTGGCCTCCCAGGCCCAGCATCGTCGGCCTGCCTCCTCCTCCTTCACGGGCCGAAGCCCATGGGTGAGGCCACACCCCAGCGCCCCGCCTCTGTTTTTTTCCTCCTGTTGGGCCAGCTTGATTCGGCCCGAGTCACTGTTTTTATTTCGCGAACGAATTTACTAATTTTCCAGAGAAAACCTGTTTTACAGAAAAGTCCCCCTGGTTCATGCATTTAATAACTCACTAACCGTGCATCAGATTAAAATGTTTTATATATGAAACTTGCTCAGAATTTTGTGTAGATTAATAATATCCAACTTTCATCTATGTTTGAAATGTTAAAAATGTTGTTTGCATTAATTTTCTCCTATGCCATGTTAAAATGATTTAATTCATAACTAAATAACCGTAACTCGAAATTTAATAATCTTTATATGTAAATGGGGTAGAAAAATGCCTAGTTTATCATGGTGACCTTATTTTGCATGTTTAACAACTCTAAAATTGTGTTTAGGGCAGATCAGTACCAAACCTTAAATTATGCATATGAGGATTTTCCGGAATTGTTGTTTGTTGTTCCGGCCTCATTTAAACTTGCCTAGATTAGATAGTTTCATCATGTTTCACCTCTTGCCATGTTAATCAACATTTAATATTGTTGGGGTACATAAACGAGAGAGAACTAAATAATTGTTGTGGTGTTTTGTCAATATGCATCCCGATGCATATTGAGCTCCACTTAATTTGTAGGATTGCTTGTGCATTTTGCCATGCCATGCCTCATTAAACCGGACATGCATCATTCTTGTTTGCGCATCATGCCATGTCTATGTGGTGGTTGTTTACTATGTTGTGTGCTTCTTTTCCGGTGATTGCTTCTTCGGGTTGGTTCCGATAACGTCGTGTTGTGAGGATTCGTTCGACTACGTCCGTTTGTCTTCTTCATGGACTCGTTCTTCTTCCTTGCGGGATTTCAGGCAAGATGATCATACCCTCGAAATCACTACTATCTTTGCTATGCTAGATGCTCGCTCTTTTGCTATGCCCATGCTACGATGCCTACCATTTGCTTGTCAGCCTCCCAAATTGCCATGTCAAACCTCTAACCCACCATGTCCTAGCAAACCGTTGATTGGCTATGTTACCGCTTTGCTCAGCCCCTCTTATAGCGTTGCTAGTTGCAGGTGAAGATTGGAGGCCGTTCCTTGTTGGAATATTTATTTACTTTTTGGGATATCACTATATATCTTATTTAATTAATGCATCTATATACTTGGTAAAGGGTGGAAGGCTCGGCCTTATGCCTGGTGTTTTGTTCCACTCTTGCTGCCCTAGTTTCCGTCATATCGGTGTTATGTTCCCGGATTTTGCGTTCCTTACGCGGTTGGGCTATTATGGGAACCCCTTGACAGTTCGCCTTAAGTAAAGCTTTTCCAGCAGTGCCCAACATTGGTTTTACCATTCGCCACCTAGCCTTTTTCCCTTGGGAGTCGCGCATCCCGAGGGTCATCTTATTTTAACCCCCCCCCCCCGGGCCAGTGCTTGTCTAAGTGTTGGTCCGAACTGAGTAGACTGCGGGGCCACCTCGGGGAAACTTGAGGGCTGGTTTTACTCGTAGGATGTCTCATCCGGTGTTGCCCTGAGAACGAGATATGTGCAGCTCCCATCAGGATGTCGGCACATCGGGCGGTGTTGATGGTTTAGTTTTACCCTGTCGAAATGTCTTGTTGTACCGGGATACCGAGTCTGATCGGAACGTCTCGGGTGGAGGTCTATTCCTTCGTTGACCGTAAGAGCTTGTGATGGGCTAAGTTGGGACACCCTGCAGGGATTTGAACTTTCGAAAGCCGTGCCCGTGGTTATGGGCAGATGGGAATTTGTTAACGTCCGGTTGTAGAAAACTAAAGTTGACCTTAATTAAAATGAATCAACAGCGTGTGTAACCGTGATGGTCTCTTTCCGGCGGAGTCCGGGAAGTGAACACGGTTGTTGGAGTTATGCTTGACGTAGGTCGTTATAGGATCACTTCTTGATCATACTCTTATCGACCGTGCTTTGCCTTCTCTTCTCGCTCTCTTTTGCGTATGTTAGCCACCATATATGCTAGTCGCTTGCTGCAGCTCCATCTCATACCTTTACCTTACCCATAAGCTTAAATAGTCTTGATCGCGAGGGTGCGAGATTGCTGAGTCCCCGTGGCTCACAGATACTTCCAAAACCAGCTTGCAGGTGCCGGTGAGTACGTGCAGATGACGCAACCAAGCTCAGGAGGAGCTCGATGAAGATCTTGTCTGTTGTGTTGTTTCGTTCTAGTTGATCAGTAGTGGAGCCCAGTTGGGGTCGATCGGGGACCGCGTCGCATTTGGGGTTCTTCTTTTATTTTGGTTCCGTAGTCGGACCATGAGTGTATTTGATTGATGTAATGCTTATTCATGTATTTGTGTGAAGTGGCGATTGTAAGCCAACTATGTATCTCTTTCCCTTATTGTATTACATGGGTTGTGTGAAGATTACCTCACTTGCGACATTGCTTTCAATGCGGTTATGCCTCTAAGTCGTGCTTCGACACATGGGAGATATAGCCGCATCGAGGGCGTTACACTCATGGCGGCGATCGAGGCATGTGGGATGTTGAAGGAAGAGGCGGATGGGGGTCGAGTGTGGATTACCTGCCTGGATAGGCGAGGTCGAGCAGCGTGAAGGAGGGTCGCCGGTGAGGAGGCGGCTCTACAAGCAAGGAGTGAAGGTTTGAACTTGGAAAGGAAGGCGGAAACAGGAGAAATGTGGCTTTTGGTAAGGGGGAGGGGCGGGGAGGTATATATTTCCATGGAAGCCGAAAATTTGGAATCGCTTCAGCAAAAAAAACTGGCACGCAAAGTGTCATCACACACGGTCCCTTATTCAGAGCAGGCTGTGGACTGTAGCCGTTGCACCTTCTCGCGTAAGCCGTATGCGTACTATAATCCGACGGTACTCCAATATATTTTGTGCTTCATCTAACACGGTTGGTGATAATAAACTGTGTGGGATCTACTTGATTTTTTGTCTTGATTTGAATTACATAATGGGGTCACAGCGGCAATGGACGGTGTTTGAATTTCTAGACCTTTTTATCTACAGTGAACATGCAACTATATGTGTGTCGTAAAAAAATGGAACTATGCAGGGTTCGTTTGGAAATTTTATACATTAAATTGGTTTTCTAGCCATTTCAGGTGCACAATTCAAAATTAAAGCACATGCACAGCTCTGGTGCACCAACACGGGTTGTAAAATGATATATGTGTCCATGGGTTTATGCTTATGTCCCATGCAAGAAATGGGGATGAATTTCAAACACCACGGCACCGTGGCTCTCCGGCAAATGTTGAGGTACTTGCTTTTGTAATTCTAGTAAATCCAAAACCCGTCTGAAATTCATGAACCTTGGCATGCTATCATGGAGTGGCATCAACATGCTGGGGTAAAAAATATTGTCCCATTTGGGCAGGTTGTGGTATAAGCTTCTCACAAACCAAAGCTTCTCACAAGAAAGCCTCATGGTTTCGTTAGGGAAACATGTCGCCTTTGTGGACAAAACGATACTCATCGCCTCTTCTTCCTTTCAATTTTTTTCCTGGTGTCAACATAGAACAACAGGAGTGTCGTGTTAAATTTTGGATTTTTTTCAGGGATCGTTTGGACATTTTTATACGTTAATTGAGTTTTCTAGGCATTTATGTGCATAATTCAAAATTGAACTACATGCACATGCTCCGTCCATAAAAACGGGTTGCAAAATCAAATGTTTGTCCTTGGTTGCAAGATTAGGTCACATGCAAGAAATGAGAACGAATGTCAAACACCTTGACACTGTCACTCGGCCGCTAACATTAGATACATGGTTTTAAAATTCTAGTAAATCGAAAACTCGTCTGAAATTCATGAAACTTCACATGATACGATGCAACCGCAGCGACATGCCGAGGTAAAAATATCGTCCCATTTGGGGCAGGTGTGGGTATAAGCTTCTCGCAAACCAGCGCTTCTCTCACAACAAGCCTGATGGTTTCGGTAGGGTACGTGCCACCTTGGGGGACGAAACGATATATGTTGCCTCTTCTTACTTTCAAAATGTTTCTCGTGTCAACATAGAACAACACAAGTGTTGTGTCAATTTTTGGGATTTTTGGGGGTTCGCTTGGACATTTTTATGCATTAACTGAGTTTTCTATGCATTCATGTGCATAATTCAAATTTGAACTATAGGCATATGCTCTAATGCATATAAATTAGTTGAAAATTCAAATTTGTGCCCTTGGTTGCATGCTTAGATCCCATGCAAGAAATGTGAATGAATGTCAAACACCCTGCCACCGCCACTCGGCCGCAAACATTGAGATACCTGGTTTTTAAATTCTAGTAAATCCAAAGCTCTTCTGAAATTCATGAAACTTGGCATGCTATCATGGAGCTGCATCAACATGCCATGGTAAATTTTTTGTCCCATTTGGGGCTGCTTTGGGGATATGCTTCTCACAAACCAGAGCTTCTCACAACAAGCCTGATGGTTTCGGTTGGGAACGTCCCACCTTTGGGGACGAAACTATATCCATTGCCTCTTATTGCTTTCATAATTTTTCTCGTGTCAACATAGAACAACAGGAGTGTTGTGTCAATTTTTGGGATTTTTCGGGGGTTTTTGGACATTTTTATGCATTAATCGAGTTTTCAATGCATTTATGTGCATAATTTAAATTTGAACTACATGCACATGCTCTAATGCATATAAATTGGTTGAAAATTCAAATTTGTGCACTTGGTTGCATGCTTAGGTCCCATGCAAGAAATGGGAATGAATTTCAAACACCCTGCCACTATCACTCGGCCGCAAACATTGAGATACCTAGTTTTTAAATTCTAGTAAATCCAAAGCTCATCTGAAATTCATGAAACTTGGCATGCTATCATGGAGCGGCATCAACATGTCGTGGTAATTTTTTTGTCCCACTTGGGGCAGGTTTGGGGATATGCTTCTCACAAACCAAAGCTTCTCACAAAAAGCCTGATGGTTTCGGTAGGGAACATCCCACCTTTGGGGATGAAACGATATCCATTGCATCTTATTGCTTTCAAAAAATTTCTCGTGTCAACATAGAACAACATGAGTGTTGTGTCAATTTTTGGGATTTTTCGGGGTTCGTTTGGACATTTTTATGCATCAATTGAGTTTTCAATGCATTTATGTGCATAATTCAAATTCTAACTACATGCACATGCTCTAATGCATATAAATTGGTTGAAAATTCTCCTTGGTTGCATGCATAGGTCCCATGCAAGAAATGGGAATGAATGTCAAACAACCTGCCATGGTCACTCGGCCGCAAACATTGAGATACCTGGTTTTTAAATTCTAGTAAATCGAAAACTCATCTAAAATTCATGAAACTTGCTATGCTATCATGGAGCGGCATCAACATGCCGTGGTAAAATTTTTGTCCCATTTGGGGCAGGTTTGGGTATAAGTTTCTCACAAACCAGAGCTTCTCACAACAAGCCTGATGGTTTCGGTAGGGAACGTCCCATCTTTGGGGACGAAACGATATCCGCTTCCTCTTATTGCTTTCAAAAATTTTCTAGTGTCAACATAGAACAACAGGAGTGTTGTGTTAAAATTTGGAATTTTCCGGGGTTCGTTTGGACATTTTTATACATTAACTGGTCTTTCTAGGCATTTTATGTGCATAATTAAAATTTGAACTACCTGCACATGCTCCAGTGCATATAAATTGGTTGGAAAATCAAACCTGTGTCCTTGGGTGCATGCTTAGGTCACATTAAAGAAATGGGAATGAATTTCAAACACCAGGGCACCGTTGATTGCTGGCAAAATGTTGAGATACTTTGCTTTTAAATTCTAGTAAATCCAAAACTTATCTGAAATTCATGAAACTTGGCATGCTATCATGGAATGGCACCCGACATGCTGTGGTATTTTTTGTGTTCATTTTGAGAGAGCTGCCACTTTAATATCTCAAACGTTTATATAATTCAAATCGTGTGCGTTCTTTTAACCATTCATGTGATGCCACGTGTCTTTGTTTTAATGGCTATAGGAGGTCCCGTGCGAACAGCTGCTTGACTGAACGGGAGGCGTGCGAGTGGAGTCCGGTGCGTAGGCTGACCGAGAGGCATGGAAGCTATCCTCCAATGCGCAGGCTCACCGGGAAGCATGCGAGCTGTCCGCTGCGTAGGCTCACTGGGAAGCGAGCCCATTGACTTCTATGGCCGCCCGCATTCCTCTCCATTAATGGTGCTCGAGCCGTTGTTTAATATGGGAGGCCTTACTATTCGTCTCCCATTCCCCTCCCTCCCGCAGACCTCCACCAATGCCATGGCACAGAATGATCATCTACCACTAGTCTTCAAGTTTGCTGAAGTCGACTCTGAGCCGGAGGAGATAGAAAATAAGGAGGAATGGGGCCTCATGGACGTGGCTCTGAACGAGCTGGCCGCGGTGGTTGCTGCCCCGCTCCCGTCCCAGCTCCCATCCCCGCGCCTGTGCCAGGGACCATCCTCGTAGCATTGGCAGGCTGGTCGCCGAGCACTATCGCAGAGCTGGAAGCTGCAGGCGTCAGGGAGGTCTCCGCGAACCCACGCGAGCTCGTGTACATGCCAGCGCCAGCGCCCGTGCCCGTGCGCGCCCCTCCACCCACCGTGGCGCCGGCCCCCGTGCGTTTGGCTGCACCTGCCACGCCCGTGCCCCTGCCCGTGCGGGCCCCTCCACTCACCGCAGCGCCAGTCCCCATGCTTTTGGCTGCACCCGCCGCGCCCGTGCCTGTGCGCATGCCCCCCTCAGCGGCATGGGACGCTGCCATCAACCGCTACCTCTCAGCGGCGCCAGTTGTCGTCCTTCCGCGCCCCACCCGTCTATCGCACGACGACATGATGTTTGATTTACAAGTGAAGAACATTTTGTGCTACCTTGAAGACTTCAACAACGGTGTCTTGGAGGACGACAACGATAACGACGGCGCGCACGCCGCCTCCCTCGCCGCCGGAAATAGTTTTTTTGGCTTTTAATAATGTATCTCGAATTATCTATCATACGAATATAAATTCGCAGTGTGACTGAATGAAAGATATGGTTTGAATGAACTTGTGTTTTTCTCTCTTAATGTACAGACTTATCAAACAATTTTCTTTTGAAAATAATGTTAATGGTTTTTAAATATAAAACACTCATCGCGAACGTTTTAGTTAGAACACCCGTATGAAAACTGACAGCTTCCCCAGGAAGCCAAGGGAAAATGTGCCGTGCAGGATTTGTGCAGCTCTTGACGGTAGCTTCTCATAAATGGTAGTAACGTTGTGTCAACAGCAGCTGGATCGCCTTTCACCATCATTGGATAGTTTTGTCCAAGGATGAGCGAGTTTTCTCCAAGACTATCAATATTGAACCAGGGAGAAAGTGTTGGCGCTAGCACGCTAGTATCCATCCCGAATACCCTACAACGGATGTTGGAATAGGTCCGGAGAGTGCGACCATGCGAGACAACACCTGCTTCCTTAGTAACACCAACAATGCCTTGTATACAGACAAGAAGAGGTGATCTATCGGAATAAGTTGCCAGGCGCCACTGAGTATATGGGTCCTACTTGTCCTCATGCTCGTGATCATCACCATCGTCATCTCCCCCTTGGTTATAAAAAATTTCAAGTATAGGTGGTGGAATGTTCACAGGATCTTGGAAACACAAGAAGTTTAATTAGTAAAGGGAAACTAGCTAGCTAACCCGCATGCATGTGGATGAAACAACTATAATTATGCTGGAAGGCAGAACGTACTGAAACCATAAGGATTCTATGCAAAAATAGTGCCACGAGTGGTGGAAGCAAACACAATACCCTCGTATTGAATCGCATCATAGTACTCATTCGTGTACAAAAATTGATTTTTGAGCAATATCCATCGAGTCGTGGAAGCAAGGACGACAACAAGCTTGTCGGAGATAGCAACAACTTCATAGTTTGTGTAATCCCAAGAGCGGTTGGGAACTCGACAAATTGCTATCTTCCATAGACGACAGTCACCATGACTGTATTTGAACGTACATAGAATACCGGTGTGCTCAACTTTAGGGCAGTCTGAGATTTTTGGAAGTGGAACCCGGTGACGAGTGTACACATTCACACGTTCCTACTCGCAGTTGTACCCAATATAAACAACACAATCTTTGTGCCTGCCCAAGCCTTACGCTCAAGCGATGGCATCTTAACATCACACGTATCATTATCAAGCGGCATCAACTTGAACAAGGCGAGGCTTCTGTCATCCCCGCATCAATGATCAGGGTCACAGCGAAGAAGATAGGGGAGATCAAACTGCTCCTGGACCCTTGGGTTGCTTGTAATGATGTTATTAGTTGAGTCGAGAATGGTCTTGAACGAACCTGCCATGCTAGCCGAGGTGATGACGTCGCCCCGATCAATGAGTTCCTCCACCACGTCATCTTTCAGATCAGGGCAAGAATAACGGGGTCGTTTCCGGCCTGTTCCCTCCATGGAGAAGATGATCGAACGATGGCAGAAGTAAGGGTGAAGGCAAATGGAGGGAGGAAGAGCGTGCGACAATAGTTCCAAATCGAGAGGGAAAGGCGAAGAGGCGATGGACGGTTGCCATGGTACAAGAAAAGGCTAGTGGGGAGCGAACCGTTGCCACAGAGGTCACACATTGATGATAAGGCCAAGTGAACCGCATGTCGTATATCACACACACCTTGATCTGGTTGACCGTTTCTTTTGTGTTGCCTAATCACAAATAGCTCATCCGAGTGAACTGTATGTTGTATATCGCACACACCTTCATCTGGCTGCCCGTTTCTTTTGTGTTGCCTCATTGCAAACAGTTAATTGAACTGAGCCGTATGCCCTGCATCACACACACAACTAAAATCTGAACCGTGTTTGATGCATCCGTCATCGCAGACGTTTTGCAACTTTTTTGATGGTTTTTTACACCACCGTTTGCGATTATTGCATCACACATAGTTTCGTCGAAGGGTCTCTGATCATAGTGTCATTTTAGCAGCATCCTACAGTAGTGTAATGGGAGAATTTCATCCCGGAGTTGAGCTCCAACATGAGGATGTAAATCGGCAAATGGAAATTTGAATCATCATACATTACATTTCCAAATATATAAACTTAATCGATGATGACATCTAGACATTTGTATCCTTCGTGAAGGCCACTATAGCCTAGAAAAAACACATTGTTTTGAATGAAATTGGACCTTATGTTGGTTGTATGGATGAAGATTAGGCCACACCGCACACCCAAAAATTCATTAAAAAAGAATAGTCTAGTTTAGCGTGCAAAAGACGTTCCATTGGTGTTTGGAAACTAATGACCTTGCAAGGGAGTCTATTAATAAGATAGAAAGGAGTAAGAAATGTTTCATCCCAGAATTTAAGTGGCATGCATGCATGCACAAAAAATGACAAAAACAAGTTGAACTATATGGCGATGTTTTCGATTAGAAAAACCATTATGTTGATGAGCACAAGGGCATTAAACATGATACGATATACCAATGTGATTCAAAAATTAATCTAACTAACTGTATTCACCTCTAAAATACATGATGCTGAAAATCATGAAATCTCCAAAATACATCAGATTTATTTTTCAACATATATATATATGTGTGTGTATAAATTTGTTGAAGTCATTAATAATCTTACATAGAATTTATTTCTACCGACTGAAGGTGTGGCAGGACCCGATGCATCACAGAAAATGAGCTCCAAAGGAGCGCTAGAAACACTTTTGAAATAAACCATAACTTTATTCATTGGAAATAACCAATACATCGTTTATGAGGATCATTACAATTTCATTTAATGGCTCCTTAAACCAATCAGAACTTAAGGAAAATCTAGCTAATCTAGCAAGGTCGTGAGCAACTATATTTGCTTCTCTATTTCAGTGTTCAAACCTAGTAATAATAAAATCATAGGCAAAATGAAAACAATCATAAAAAAATTGCCGCTGCCACACCCGCCGACCATCCTCCATCTTTCATGGCATCAACCACATCCAGATTGTTAATAATAAGGTGATTGCATCTTGTCCTTTGCGCAAGCAAAAGATCAAGTTTGAGGGCCAAAGCTTCAGCTGTTAGGACATCCGCACAACAGTCTATCTTCCCATTCCCCCTAGCGATAAATCTTCCTTTGTCGTCTCTTAGGACTGCCCCCATCGTGCCCTAAGCAGGTCATGGTCAAAAGAAGTATCAACATTAAGTTTAACAAAATCCACTAGAGAGCCAGACCGGCCCCGTCTTTTCATAGAAGGCTTTGGAGAGGAGGCAGTTGAAGGAAATATGCCCTAGAGGCAATAATAAAGTTATTATTTATTTCCTTATATCATGATAAATGTTTATTATTCATGCTAGAATTGTATTAACCAGAAACATAATACATGTGTGAATATATAGACAAACAGTATGTCACTAGTATGCCTCTACTTGACTAGCTCGTTGAATCAAAGATGGTTAAGTTTCCTAGCCATAGACATGAGTTGTCATTTGATTAACGGGATCACATCATTAGAGAATGATGTGATTGACTTGACCCATTCCGTTAGCATAGCACTTGATCGTTTAGTTTGTTGCTATTGCTTTCTTCATGACTTATACATGTTCCTATGACTGAGATTATGCAACTCCCGTTTACCGGAGGAACACTTTGTGTGCTACCAAATGTCACAACATAACTGGGTGATTATAAAGGTGCTCTACAGGTGTCTCCAAAGGTACTTGTTGGGTTGGCATATTTTGAGATTAGGATTTGTCACTCCGGTTGTCGGAGAGGTATCTCTGGGCCCACTCGGTAATGCACATCACTTAAAGCCTTGCAAGCATTGCAACTAATGAGTTGGTTGCGGAATGATGTATTACGGAACAAGTAAAGAGACTTGCCAGTAACGATATTGAACTAGGTATTGAGATACCGACGATCGAATCTCGGGCAAGTAACATACCGATGACAAAGGGAACAACGTATGTTGTTATGCGGTCTAACCGATAAAGATCTTCGTAGAATATGTAGGAGCCAATATGAGCATCCAGGTTCCGCTATTGGTTATTGACCGGAGACGTGTCTCGGTCATGTCTACATAGTTCTCGAACCCATAGGGTCCGCACGCTTAAAGTTCAGTGACGATCGTAATTAGGGTTTTTGTGTTTTGATGTACCGAAGGTTGTTCGGAGTCCCGGATGTGATCACGGACATGACGAGGAGTCTCGAAATGGTTGAGACATAAATATTGATATATTGGAAGCCTATATTTGGATATCAGAAACGTTCCGGGTGAAATCGGGATTTTACTGGAGTACCGGGGGGTTACCGGAACCCCCCGGGGGTTATTGGGCCTACATGGGCCATAAGGGAGAAGAGGAGGGCCGGCCAGGGCAGGCCGCGCGCCCCCTTCCCCCTAGTCCGAATAGGACAAGGAAGGGGGGGCGCCCCCCTTTCCTCTTTCTCCCTTCCTCCTTCCTTTTCCAACAAGGCAAGAGGGGGGAGTCCTACTCCCGGTTGGAGTAGGACTCCTCCAGGCGCACCCATAGGGCCGGCCGCACCTCTCCCTCCTTTATATACTGAGGCAAGGGGGCACCCCATGACACACAAGTTGATCCTCGTGATTGTTCCTTAGCCGTGTGCGGTGCCCCCTTCCACCATATTCCACCTCGGTCATATCGTAGCGGTGCTTAGGCGAAGCCCTGCGTCGGTAGAACATCATCACCGTCATCACGCCGCCATGCTGACGAAACTCTCCCTCAACGTTTTGCTGGATCGGAGCTCGAGGTACGTCACCGAGTTGAACGTGTGCAGAACCCGGAGGTGCCGTACGTTCGGTACTTGGATCGGTCGGATCGGGGAGACGTACGACTACTTCCTCTACGTTGTGTCAACGCTTCCGTTGCCGGTCTACGAGGGTACGTAGACAACAATCTCCCCTCTCGTTGCTATGCATCACCATGATCTTGCGTGTGCGTAGGAAAATTTTGAAATTACTACGTTACCCAATAGTGGCATCCGAGCCAGGTTTTATGCGTTGATGTAATATGCACGAGTAGAACACAAGTGAGTTGTGGGCGATATAAGTCATACTGCTTACCAGCATGTCACACTTTGGTTCGGCGGTATTGTTGGATGAAGCGGCCCGGACCGACATTACGCGTACGCTTACGCGAGACTGGTTTTACCGCCGTGCTATGCACACAGGTGACTAGCGGGTGTCAGTTTCTCCAAATTTAGTTGAACCGAGTGTGGCTACGCCCGGTCCTTGAGAAGGCTAAAACAACACTAACTTGACAAACTATCGTTGTGGTTTTAATGTGTAGGTATGAACGGTTCTTGCTCAGCCCGTAGCAGCCACGTAAAAACTTGCAACAACAAAGTAGAGGACGTCTAACTTGTTTCTGCAGGGCATGTTGTGATGTGATCGATATGGTCAAGACATGATGAGATATAAGTTGTTGTATAAGATGATCATGTTTTGTTGAAGTTATCGGCAACTGGCAGAAGCCTTATGGTTGTCTCTTTATGCATAAGATGCAAGTGCCAAATAATTGCTTTACTTTATCGCTATACGATAGCAATAGTTGCAAGAGCAATAGTTGGCGAGACAACCATGTGACGACACATTGATATAGATCAAGATGATGGAGATCATGGTGTCATGCCGGTGACGATGGAGATCATTACGATGCTTTGGAGATGGAGATCAAAGGCACAAGATGATGATGGCCATATCATGTCACATATTTTGATTGCATGTGATGTTTTCTTTTATACATCTTATTTTGCTTAGTTCGATGGTAGCTTTATAAGATGATCTCTCACTAATTATCAAGGTACAAGTGTTCTCCCTGAGTATGCACCGTTGCGAAAGTTCTTCGTGCTGAGACACCACGTGATGATCGGGTGTGATAGGCTCTACGTTCAAATACAACGGGTGCAAAACAGTTGCACACACGGAATACTCAGGTTAAACTTGATGAGCCTAGCATATAACAGATATGGCCTCGGAACACTGAGACCGAAAGGTTGAGCGTGAATCATATAGTAGATATGATCAACATAGTGATGTTCACCATTGAAACTACTCCATCTCATGTGATGATCAGACATGGTTTAGTTGATTTGGATCACGTGATCACTTAGAGGATTAGAGGGATGTCTATCTAAGTGGGAGTTCTTAAGTAATATGATTAATTGAATTTTAATTTATCATGAACTTAGTCCTGGTAGTATTAGCATATCTATGTTGTAGATCAATAGCTCGCGTTTAGCTCCCCTGTTTTATTTTTGATATGTTCCTAGAGAAAACTAAGTTGAAAGATGTTAGTAGCAATGATGTGGATTGGATCCGTGATCTGAGGTTTATCCTCATTGCTGCACAGAAGAATTATGTCTTTGCTGCACCGCTAGGTGACAAACCTATTGCAGGAGCAAATGCAGATGTTATGAACATTTGGCTAGCTCAAATATGATAACTACTTGATAGTTTAGTGCACCATGCTTTAATAGCTTAGAATCGGGACTTCAAAGACATTTTGAATGTCATGGACCATATGAGATGTTCCAGGAGTTGAAGTTAATATTTCAAGCAAATACCCGAGTTGAGAGATATGAAGTCTCCAACAAGTTCTATAGCTAAAAGATGGAGGAGAATAGCTCAAGCAGTGAGCATGTGCTTAGATTGTCTGGGTACTACAATCACTTAAATCAAGTGGGAGTTAATCTTCCAGATAAGATAGTGATTGACAGAATTCTCTAGTCACCATCATCAAGTTAGTAGAACTTCGTGATGAACTATGATATGCAAGGGATAACGGAAACGATTCCCAAGCTCTTCGTAATGCTGAAATCAACGAAGGTAGAAATCAAGAAAATATCAAGTGTTGATGGTAGACAAGACCACTAGTTTCAAGGAAAGGGCAAAGGGAAGAAAGGGAACTTCAAGAAGAACGGCAAGAAAGTTGCTGCTCAAGTGAAGAAGCCCAAGTCTGGTCCTAAGCCTGAGACTAAGTGCTTCTACTGCAAAGGGACTGGTCACTGGAAGCGGAACTGCCCCAAGTATTTGGCGGATAAGAAGGATGGAAAAGTGAACAAAGGTATATTTGATATACAGATTATTGATGTGTATTTTACTAGTGTTCCTAACAACCCCCTCGGTATTTGATACTGGTTTAGTTGCTAAGAGTAGTAACTCGAAACGGGAGTTGCAGAATGAACAGAGACTAGTTAAGGGTGAAGTGACGATGTGTGTTGGAAGTGTTTCCAAGATTGATATGATCATCATCGCACACTCCCTATACTTTCGGGATTAGTGTTGAACCTAAATAAGTGTTATTTGGTGTTTGCGTTGAGCATGAATATGATTTGATCATGTTTATTGCAATACGGTTATTCATTTAAGTAAGAGAATAAATTGTTGTTCTGTTTACATGAATAAAACCTTATATGGTTACACACCCAATGAAAATGGTTCGTTGGATCTCGATCGTAGTGATACACATATTCATAATATTGAAACCAAAAGATGCAAAGTTAATAATGATAGTGCAACTTATTTGTGGCACTGCCATTTAGATCATATTGGTGTAAAGCGCATGAAGAAACTCCATGCCGATGGACTTTTGGAATCACTTGATGCTTGCGAACCATGCCTCATGGGCAAGATGACTAAGACTCCGTTCTCCGGAACAATGGAGCGAGCAACTGACTTATTGGAAATAATACATACTGATGTATGTGGTCCGATGAGTGTTAAGGCTCACAGCAAGTATCGTTATTTTCTGATCTTCACAGATGATTTGAGCAGATATGAGTATATCTACTTGATGAAACACAAATCTGAAACATTTGAAAAGTTCAAAGAATTTCAGAGTGAAGTGGAGAATCATCGTAACAAAATAAAAGTTTCTACGATATGATCGCAGAAGTAAAATATTCGAGTTACGAGTTTGGCCTTCAGTTAAAACAATGTGAAATAGTTTCATTACTCAGGCCACCTGGAACACCACAGTGTAATGGTGTGTCTGAACGTCATAACCGTGCTTTATTAGATATGATGCGATCTATGACGTCTCTTACTAATTTACCGCTATCGTTTTGGGGTTATGCATTAGAGACAGCTACATTCACATTAAATAGGGCACCATCTAAATCTGTTGAGACGACACCGTATGAACTATGGTTTGGCAAGAAACCTAAGCTGTTGTTTCTTAAAGTTTGAGGTTGCAATGCTTATGTGAAAAAGTTTCAACCTGATAAGCTCAAACCCAAATCGGAGAAGTGCGTCTTCATAGGATACCCAAAAGAAAATGTTGGGTACACCTTCTGTCACAGATCCGAAGGCAAGATATTCGTTGCTGAGAATGGATCCTTTCTAGAGAAGGAGTTTCTCTCGAAAGAAGTGAGTGGGAGGAAAGTAGAACTTGATGAGGTAAATGTACCTGCTCCCTTATTGGAAAGTAGTTCATCACATAAATATATTCATGTGACTACTACACCAATTAGTGAGGAAGCTAATGATGATGATCATGTAACTTCAGATCAAGTTGCTACCGAACCTCGTAGGTAAACCAGAGTGAGATCCGCACCAGAGTGGTACGGTAATCCTGTTCTGGAGGTCATGTTACTTGACCATGACGAGCCTACGAACTATGAGGAAGCGATGATGGGCCCACATTCCGCGAAATGGCTTGAGGCCATGAAATATGAGATGAGATCCATGTATGAGAACAAAGTATGGACTTTAATTGACTTGCCCATTGATCGGCGAGCCATTGAGATTAAATGGATCTTCAAGAGGAAGACGGACGCTAATAGTAGTGTTACTATCTACAAAGCTAGAATTGTCGCAAAAAGGTTTTCGACAAGTTCAAGGTGTTGACTACGATGAGAGTTTCTCACTCGTATCTATGCTTAAGTCTGTCCGAATCATGTTAGCAATTGCCGCATTTTATGAAATCTGGCAAATGGATAAACAAAACTGCATTCCTTAATGGATTTATTAAAGAAGAGTTGTATATGATGCAACCAGGAGGTTTTGTCAATCCTAAAGGTACTAACAAAATATGCAAGCTCCAGCGATCCATCTATGGACTGGTGCAAGCATCTCGGAGTTGGAATATACGCTTTGATAAGTTGATCAAAGCATATAGTTTTATACAGACTTGCGGTGAAGCCTGTATTTACAAGAAAGTGAGTGGGAGCACTACAGCATTTCTGATAAGTATATGTGAATGACATATTGTTGATCAGAGATAATGTAGAATTATTCTGCAAAGCATAAAGGAATGTTTGAAAGGAGTTTTTCAAAGAAAGACCTCGGTGAAGCTGCTTACATATTGAGCATCAAGATCTATAGAGATAGATCAATACGCTTGATAAGTTTTTTCAATGAGTACATACCTTGACAAGATTTTAAAGTAGTTCAAAATGGAACAGTCAAAGAAGGAGTTCTTGCCTGTGTTACAAGGTGTGAAGTTGAGTAAGACTCAAAACCCGACCACGGCAGATGATAGAGAGAGAATGAAAGTCATTCCCTATGCCTCAGCCATAGGTTCTATAAAGTATGCCATGCTGTGTACCAGACCTATTGTATACCCTACCCTGAGTTTGGCAAGGGAGTACAATAGTGATCTAGGAGTAGATCACTGGACATTGGTCAAAATTATCCTTAGTGGAATAAGGATATGTTTCTCGATTATGGAGGTGACAAAAGGTTTCTCGTAAAGGGTTACGTCGATGCAAGTTTTGACACTGATCCAGATGACTCAAAGTCTTAATATGGATACATATTGAAAGTTGGAGCAATTAGCTAGAGTAGCTCCGTGCAGAGCATTATTGACATAGAAAATTGAAAAATACTTACGGATCTGAATTTGACAGGCCCGTTGACTAAACTTCTCTCACAAGCAAAACATGATCACACCTTAGTACTCTTTGGGTGTTAATCACATAACGATGTGAACTAGATTATTGACTCTAGTAAAGCCTTTGGGTGTTGGTCACATGTCGATATGAACTATGGGTGTTAATCACATGGTGATGTGAACTATTGGTATTAAATCACATGGCGATGTGAACTAGATTATTGACTCTAGTGCAAGTGGGAGACTGAAGGAAATATGCCCTAGAGGCAATAATAAAGTTATTATTTATTTCCTTATATCATGATAAATGTTTATTATTCATGCTAGAATTGTATTAACTGGAAACATAATACATGTGTGAATATATAGACAAACAATATGTCACTAGTATGCCTCTACTTGACTAGCTCGTTGAATCAAAGATGGTTAAGTTTCCTAGCCATAGACATGAGTTGTCATTTGATTAACGGGATCACATCATTAGAGAATGATGTGATTGACTTGACCCATTCCGTTAGCATAGCACTTGATCATTTAGTTTGTTGCTATTGCTTTCTTCATGACTTATACATGTTCCTATGACTATGAGATTATGCAACTCTCGTTTATCGGAGGAACACTTGTGTGCTACCAAACGTCACAACGTAACTGGGTGATTATAAAGGTGCTCTACAGGTGTCTCCAAAGGTACTTGTTGGGTTGGCGTATTTCGAGATTAGGATTTGTCACTCCGGTTGTCGGAGAGGTATCTCTGGGCCCACTCGGTAATGCACATCACTTAAAGCATTGCAAGCATTGCAACTAATGAGTTAGTTGCGGAATGATGTATTAAGGAACGAGTAAAGAGACTTGCCAGTAAAGAGATTGAACTAGGTATTGAGATACCGACGATCGAATCTCGGGCAAGTAACATACCGATGACAAAGGGAACAACGTATGTTGTTATGCGATCTGACCGATAAAGATCTTCGTAGAATATGTAGGAGCCAATATGAGCATCCAAGTTCCGCTATTGGTTATTGACCGGAGACGTGTCTCGGTCATGTCTACATAGTTCTCAAACCCGTAGGGTCCGCACGCTTAAAGTTCGGTGACGATCGTAATTAGGGTTTTTGTGTTTTGATGTACCGAAGGTTGTTCGGAGTCCCGGATGTGATCACGGACAT
This sequence comes from Triticum urartu, assembly GCF_003073215.2. Lineage (NCBI taxonomy): Eukaryota > Viridiplantae > Streptophyta > Magnoliopsida > Poales > Poaceae > Triticum > Triticum urartu. The sequence continues at coordinate 191,365,528 of NC_053027.1, read as the reverse complement.
GACGAGGATTCTCGAAATGGTCGAGACATAAAGATTGATATATTGGAAGCCTATATTTGGATATCGGAAATGTTCCGGGTGAAATCGGGATTTTACCGGAGTACCGGGGGGTTACCGGACCCCCCCCCCCCGGGGGGGGGGGGTTATTGGGCCTACACGGGCCATAAGGGAGAAGAGGAGGGCCGGCCAGGGCAGGCCGCGCGCCCCCTCCCCCTAGTCCGAATAGGACAAGGAAGGGGGCAGCGCCCCCCTTTCCTCTTTCTCCCTTCCTCCTTCCTTTTCCAACAAGGCAAGAGGGGGGAGTCCTACTCCCGGTTGGAGTAGGACTCCTCCAGGCGCACCCATAGGGTCGGCCGCACCTCCCCCTCTCCCTCCTTTATATACTGAGGCAAGGGGGCACCCCCATGACACACAAGTTGATCCTCGTGATCGTTCCTTAGCCGTGTGCGGTGCCCCCTTCCACCATATTCCACCTCGGTCATATCGTAGCGTTGCTTAGGCGAAGTCCTGCGTCGGTAGAACATCATCACCGTCATCATGCCGTCGTGCTGACAAAACTCTCCCTCAACGTTTTGCTGGATCGGAGCTCGAGGGACGTCACCGAGTTGAACGTGTGCAGAACTCGGAGGTGCCGTACGTTCGGTACTTGGATCGGTCGAATCGGGAAGACGTACGACTACTTCCTCTACGTTGTGTCAACGCTTCCGTTGCCGGTCTACGAGGGTACGTAGACAACACTCTCCCCTCTCGTTGCTATGCATCACCATGATCTTGCGTGTGCGTAGGAAAATTTTGAAATTACTACGTTACCCAACAGCAGTAACAAAGTTGGCCGTAGGAGCTAGTATCCTTGTAGATATGTGGCACTCATTCTGAGTTGTCTTCTTGTGCACCAATTTTCTTCTTTCCAACCACAAATACCAGGCTGAGATGCCAATCATTTCACACACATTCTGATGATTCATAATACACAATTCTTGTTCTGGCAGAAGAAGTAAATACTCCAACACCGCCTCACCAGCACCATCAACTTCATAGGCTTTATCAATAATATCATCCATCCCTAACCTTTTCCAAACCTCCCTTGCTTTGTTGCAGAGAAATAGCAGGTGCTTTCGTATCTTCTAGACCAACTGAGCATGAAGGACAAATGGGCGAGATTTTCATATGTCTATTTGCAAGCGTAACACGACATGGCAGAGTGCCATGTAGCTTACGCCAGATAAATATTTTAACCTTTATCAGGCAATATAATTTCCATATCATAGAGTACAATAAACACTAGTTGAAATAGTATAAGGGAACTGATGACTCTTTGCCTTTTTACAGGCATCACAAACTGACTCCTAACTTTTATTGAAGACTGGGAGACCGTTTTCTCTAAGAACTTTGTCTACCACCATATACGAGGGATGCCCTAGACGCCTATGCCACCACCGAGAGGAAGATGGTTTGCTTGCTTAAAGAGCTTGCCGCCCATGAACAGACGGATTACATTATAGGGGATATAGTCCACCCCCTACTCTGAGCGTGTAGCAACACCTTCCCCATTGACGGTGTCCTGGACTAGGGGGTACTCACCACGTCATCTCCCGAACTATTAGATTGGGCCGAGGACCCCCATGGCCGTATACTCATGGGCCAGTTCGGACAGCTGCCGCATACATGGAAGATTCCACAAGACTTGGTGATCAAGACAAGGACTCCTCCCCACCGGCGTATTCGGCTAGGGCTCTTGTTATCCTAGGCCTCTGGTGTATTATATAAACCGAGGCAATCCTAGTCGATAGATATATACAACAATCATATCATAGGCTAGCTTCTAGGGTTTAGCCTCTATGATCTTGTGGTAGATTAACTCTTGTAATGCTCATATCATCAAGAACAATCAAGCAGGACGTAGGGTATTACCTCCATCAAGAGGGCCCAAACTTGGGTAAACATCGTGTCCCCCGCTTCCTGTTATCATCGATCCTAGACGCAAAGTTCGGGATTCCCTACCCGAGATCCGCCGGTTTTGACAGCGACATTGGTGCTTTCATTGAGAGTTCCGCTGTGTGATCGGCAAAAGGATCAATGGCTCGCCCGCAGGTCAACTGCGACACCGGCTTCTTCGTCACCGGCTCGGCCGGTCACCTTGGCTGGACCGAGGACTGTGTCCTACCTCCGATCGTCATGTTCGGATGAGGGACTTCATCAACATCAACTCCGATCTCTATCAAGATCATGGAGGAATCATCCAGGGAGCCCGGGGGCTCAACGTCAACATTGCCCTCGGGCGACCGTGCTGTTTTTCTGGACAGCGAACTCGTATCCGCCGTCACTGCCTCCTTGAGCGTCGGTTTGATGATTGCTTCGGTGAAATAGTGCGGAAATACGTCTACAACAGCCATGCAAAATTTCGTCGAGTTCCAATGGAGGAATCTCCAACAATCTACGATATACCGGAGCCCTGTCAAATCTGGACGGGAATCAGGACGAGTTTAGGGCGTGGTCTCCAGAGCCCAGCTCGAAGGTCCTTTGGAAGATCCACCCATTCATCTACTACGGAATTCCCATATCTACCACCCCTCCAAATTTCAGCTCAATCCGACGGTTCAAACTCTGGGAACCTTCCGATGAGTGGACCAATTTTCGGACCTATTTTCTGCGTGAATACGGATCCGACCCGAATTCATGTTTCTTTATGAATGTGATATTGGACAACCTTTTTAGAGGAATTCTCTTCTAGGGTATTGTGCGTCGTTTTTAAACACGTGCCCGTAAAATTTTAAGCCTTCCCTGAGGTCATCTTCATCATCATGCTGGTGTCAAACCAGTCCAGCAATATTGCTCCAAGCCTGTCGACCTGCGCTAGACACGTCATCACTTTGTTGAGCCAAGCTCAACTTCTTCGGATCATCATCTCGGCAAGCCGAACAAGAGTTCGCATCACGAAGGATAAATCATCACCAACATCGCCGCCCCACGGATTACACGGAGCAAGCACACCGACATCGCCGCACGGTCACTTCATCAAGCCGGCATTGACCACGTCACGACCTGCATCGGCAGGGCCGTACTGTTGCTTCTTCAAGCCGGTGTCCATCATGCCGACCTACTTCGATTCATCGGCTGACATCGAGGCTTCGACATCTCGGCTGGACCGGGGGCTTCGCCATCTCTTCATCAACCTACTCAGGAGACTTCGGCGTCACTAGCCGACCAGCTCCGTCACGTTAGCTCGACCGAGGGCTTTGGCTCGGCAAGCCAACCTTTGCCAGCATCGTCATGCCGTCGCTTTATTGCCCATCAGGCAATGGGTGTGCGGATCGAGTCCCAATTTTGGGAATCACCTTTCTTCGGATTGCTACAACAAATAAACCATGTGCTATTAATCCTAGTATTTTTTTGCTTGTTTGGGTTTATTTTTCCCAAGGAATTATTACTCCGGTTTGTCCATCATATGTACACAGGTCTATCAAATGGTGGCCGCGGCATTAACGACGGTCGCACGGTGGTTCGGTCAGTTTCCGTACATAGTCCGGCGAACGCCGCATCCGGAACTCGGACCGACCTATGAATTCAGGCTTTGCCACGCCTTTACCGCATCACGCCGACGCCCTGCATCGACATTGACTTCGGCGCCAGGTCATATTTCTTTTATTACTCACTTTGCATAAATTATTCATTATGCAATGATTTTTTTTAAAAAAATATTATTATTACTATTATCTCCGGTTTGCACTATTTTTTGTGCACAGGAAAATGATCTGGATTGGGCAGTATAGTCAACTCGACATACTTACATACCACGTCACCTCGGCTGGACGGGGGGCTTCATCAACACTTCATTACCCCATGTCGGGGACTTCGGCATCACTCTTCCAGCCTGCATTGACCGTGCTATGTCACCACTTTGGAGTGCCGAGCTCTTTGCTCCGCCACCTCGGGACCGGCTTGGGGGATGGAACCTTGTCCCACATCAAGCTCGGATCACGTCATCAATACCAAACAGATTAACCAGCTAAGTTGCCTTCATGCTCAAAGTTTTAAATTTTTAACTTGTGTTCGGTTCGACCAAGCATTATACTTTTTTGGGAAAAAGTTGCTTGTAAAAAATTTCCTTGTCAAAACTTTGTTTGTGACACACAAATTCAAACACCCCATTTACTTGGGGGCTTCCTTTATGAAGACTTTCCTCTTGCAAATGATTGCACTTGTACGGCTTCGTTCCTTGTTCGTGTATTACGCCACAATATGCACCATGTTGACTTAAGCGATTTGCAAGCTGGGTTGCCTCGCTCCTGTATTTACCCCTACGTTCCCGATTGTTCGGCTAGGGAGTAAAGGGAGCACCTCTGCGATTGTCACGATCGGGTCATCCGAGACGGACCTCGGGCTAGGTGAAGCTGAAAGCTAGCGCTCTTATTGTTTTCAATTATGGTCGGCACACAACGGAACTCATGAGTACAAAAAATCTATTGCACAAGTCTCATAGTAGCAATGAGCAATTGAAGAAAGGTATCGGTGGGGGTACTATTTTCTTCAAAGATGCTTCTTACACTTCGTCAGTAATATAGTATAAGTTCCCTGAGCGCGCTTTGTCTGTTACAGCCTTATGGCCTGATTGCCTAGTCATTGGAAACACCATCGATATTCTCGACATGTGGAGTACATAACACTCTTCGGCCCTTGACCGAAGAGGGAGAAGCCGACGGTCGGTTAAGACGCGTTTAAAGTTCGGGTGAACACAGATATGATATAAGTACTTTGATACATAGAATCATTATACATAAAATTCTTTTACCCAAGTCACTTGGGGGATCTTAAATTTATATGAGTCGTTTTATAATAAGTGTTCTTCTTCTTAGTCATTGCAAAGTTTTATTATTATTATTATTATTATTATTATTTATCACTCCTTTTTTCGACACGAGTGTGTGGTCACTAGTCGGGGAGCCTAATTTCTCTCTCAAAGCCGCTAGAGTTTAGTTTGCCAAACTGGCCTAATGAGAAGTACTCCGTCTTCGGGATAGGAGGTTGAAGCCGTAGGCTAACCCGCTTGAAGTCTTGAGATAGGATGTGTCATGTTAAAGCATGACAGAAACACTTTTTTCTACAGTCCAATTTTCGGATTGGCACCAGACACTTCATCTTGTTCGGACGTCAAGTTTTTACTGACGTTTTTTGGTTTTCCAAGCTTATGGCACTTTCAAACTATTAGTGTGCTTTCAGCACAAGTCTCGCAGTGCAACGCCGGACACCTTTAGAGATTCGGCAAAAACACTCTCGAATATTGCCATATATGCATCGGTTTCAAATTGTGTCTTCGGTCAATAGTTGGGTTGCCCGGCTCCTGTGCTTACCTCCTACATTCCGCTTTGTTCGGCTAGGTGTGCAAAGGGAGAACCACTGCGATTGTGCTTCCAGCTCGCATGGTTAAGCATCTCAGTGGAGAAAGTCGAAAACTGACTGTCACAATAGGCGTAAACTGGTCAGCGATCCGATGACTATGTTAAATGAGGGGCCATTCATAATATTGGCCGAAGTGTTTACGGCTGGACCTCGGATGTCGCCGAACACTAACCGGGGTTCATAGCTAGCTTCCCCGGTTTAAAGCTCCTATGACTAAGCGAAAGTTATAAATCCCGCATATTTGATTGCCTCATTTCCGCTAACACAACCGCCTTCGGGCACCGAGACGTCTGCTAAGGGTTGTTTTGTTATTGTGGAAACACCCTGCGTAGTATCTACCAAGGGGTAGAGGCCGACGATGGGCCACTTTCAACTGATAAACGGTCGCAATGGAGTCAAAATAATGATGTAAATTACTTGGATACATAGAATCATTACACATAATCTGTGATTTTACTCTGGATATTGATCCTTAATTCGACCACCCGTGCCCACATTAAGGCTCGGGGCTATTGGGCTTTGCGCTCATTATTTACAAATATTAAAGGGGCACATCGATCCTCTGATCTGGTGTTGCCACCCAACCAATGTCTCGGGGGCTACTGCATTGCCTATTCAATGCAGAAAATTCAAAGGGCTCAGTGTTCGGCTTGATCGAACTATGGGAAAGCGCGTCTTCGGACAACAATAAGTACCATCTGGACCTATCTGGCATCAAGCTAATATATCACGGCGACTTCTCACGACCCTCTCTCAGAGGCCTGTTCGCCGATCACTATTATCTCTAATATATTACACTGCGTTTTTATTCCTATGTATGCTGCCGAGCTAGGAGCTGATCCTCAGGCCGATTTCGCGCATCGACCTGAGTCTCACGGGCTACTGGGAACAGCGTTTTTATGCTTGCCTTCAGGTGCATCTCGGGTTTTAGACTGATACACACCTTGAGGGCTACTGGATATACATCGGTAGAGAATAAACTGCACCGGTTAAAAATATTCACAAAAAATCAGCCCGCGGTCGGGGTGGTGCACCACCTTGGAAGTAGTCCGACATAAAGCTCGGGTGCTAGCGGCTAGCTCCATAGAGGGCATTTCCGGCATTAAGCTCGGCTAAACTCCTTCAACTTTTTTGGACCAAGATGATCTATGACATCTTGGATATAGTACGGCGTTGGAGCTTGGACACAGTCCGGCGTTGGAGCTCAGATACATTTGGTGTTGGAACTCGGAAGCAGTTCGACATTGGTGCTCGGCTGCAAAAGCTACCTCGAATATAGTCCGGCGTTAGAGCTCGGACGCAAGAGGACACTGCCTCCAGGGAACAACTTCAAACCCGAGGTGTGGCATAAAAATAACAAGGCATTGATAAAGGCCGAAACTTAAAGGGGCTCCTCGGATACCCGACGTGTAAACTCGTCGAATGCATTTCGGCGATCCTCAAGATCGAAGATGAGAAGATTTGTTGAACCAGTTTTCAAGACCGACAACCGAAGATGAAGAACAGTTCAGAAGAATCGAGGAGCGTCCCTGACTTGAAGACCGGTTCAGGGGGCTACTGACAGTGTCCTGGACTAGGGGGTACTCACCACGTCATCTCCTGATCTGTTAGATTGGGCCGAGGACCCCCATGGCCGTATACTCATGGGCCAGTTCGGACAACTGCCGCATACATGGAAGATTCCACAAGACTTGGTGATCAAGACAAGGACTCCTCCCCACTGGCGTATTCGGCTAGGGCTCTTGTTATCCTAGGCCTCTGGTGCATTATATAAACCAAGGCCAGGCTAGTCGATAGATATATACAACAATCATACCATAGGCTAGCTTCTAGGGTTTAGCCTCTACGATCTTGTGGTAGATCAACTCTTGTAATGCTCATATCATCAAGAACAATCAAGCAGGACGTAGGGTATTACCTCCATCAAGAGGGCCCGAACCTGGGTAAACATCGTGTCCCCCGCCTCCTATTACCATCTATTCTAGAAGCACAGTTCGGGACCCCCTACCCGAGATCCGCCGGTTTTGACACCGACACCCATCACTTGATCTTTAACAGAAATAAATTCTGGCCAAAAATCTAGGTAAGTGAGGTTATCTTGGGTAAGTTTATGGTTATAAATAAGATTATTTTGGATGTGGATGAAACATGTAAGACATTCTTGAGATATAAAGGATGATCCTGCGTAGGAAAATGTGTTTAGCCAACATTAGATATTTCCATACCTGCTCCGTTAACCACATGGACTTGATCATTGCCTGTGTATTGATCATGTATTATGAGCTATCTTTGTTCACCCGCGATGTTGCTGCTTGCCCCGGTGTTGGCATACCAATTAGTATCCACAACATAGGATTTTGCCACTGTGTCCGTCGTCTTCTTCAAGGTTACTGGTGGTGTTAGAAAGAGGTTATCATCCTTCTCTAGTAGTGGTACGCTTTGTGGCCTTCTTTGCGACAAATCTGGCACTTCTCTTCAGTATCACCCCCGTTGTTGCCTTGACATTCGCCTCCAACATGATAGCCGCTCCCACCCTGGTAGCCACCACCAGGATGACCACCGCTAGGATAGGAACCGTTGTTGCCTTGCTTCATTTTGGATTGGTAGCTGCTACTGCTACCACCATCAGGATCATCATAGTCACTGCCATTATTCCAGTGTGGACCCCAGTAGACGCCCGCCCCCCTTTGTTGGCATGATTGGTAGATTATTTTCCCGCCTAATTTTAGGCTTCAGGGTGCCCTTTTGCTACAATAAGTTTCCCGTACAAATTGCCAAGGGACAAGGACAACTAATTTGCATGACTAGTCATTGCAGAGATGGTGAAGACAGAAGGATTATAGTTGTTGTCCAGCCCCGCAAGGATTTGTGAGATCAGATCATCTTCATCCACCTTGTTCCCGATGGTTTCCATCTCATCTGCTATTCTTTTCATCTTGGTGAAGTATGCAGTCGCCGTCATCTTCCCCTTCTTTGTATTTGCGAGCAAGGTGCGAAGTTGAATTTCTCAGGCACGAGATTGAGACGAAAGCATCACTATAAGGAGCTTCCAAAGTGGTGTAGAAAATGTGATATGGGAGACTTGAGCGAGGATCTCTCGGGAGAGGGATCTTGATAAATCCAAATTTCATGCAACGGATTTGATACCTTCTTTGTGCCAGATTTATCCGGCTCCTGGACCTCCACCTCGTTCCGGTGGTGTCGTCGAGGTAACCAAACATCCTTGTGCCTCTGCTCTGCGGGGTACCTAAGCTTTCCAGAGAAGGAAATTATTTGGGTGAGGCACTCCATGACCTACTAACTCAAGGGATTGGTATATAACAGGAGAGATTTACGGAGGTCGGTTCAAGTTGTGCGAGACTTGATCCCTACGATAACTTACAAGAGATAGGATCAATTTGTACAACAACGTGAACTGGATTACATCAATTCCAAGATGAATACAACAACGTACACACATGGAAATACTGTATAGGTATTTCAACATCACATTTGCAACACTCTGAACATTTGTATGTTGTAGGATGAGATTATCCGACACGGTAATGGCCAAGTTGTAGGATAAATATTTGGCCTTCAACATTATTAGAATGTGTTGGAAAGCAACGACAAGTGGAAATCGAGGAATGATGACGCTCCTCCAATGCATGGGAAGTCATGGAACATTTTTCTTCCGAGATGGACGATGGTGAGGAAGATGGTGGTGATGGAGAGGAAAGAGTACCTAGAAGTCCCACTCCATCATCTAGGATGGGTTGGCTTAATGGAAGGAAGGTGTCAATGGAGATGCTCAAGAGATAAGGAGAGGTTGAGGCAATGAAAAATAAGATCGATGAGTTTATGAAGTCGGGGAATAAGTTACTGGATATACGACCCTTAGCTCGTTTGGCTGCAGTGTAATTAATGATTTAATTTGTTATGGCTTATCTTCCTATTATTCACTTGTTTCTTTCTTTCTACCACTAGGCCACAAGATTAAGATGCAAATATAATCCTTAATCTGATTAAATGCAATAGAGAAGTAAGAGACAATGTACTTTGATAATTATCTAAAAAATCCACTATCTATGACATGTCAAGTTAAGAGCCAGTACATTAGAGTAGTGTCGGTGCTACATGTTGTATATGATGTCAAGTGACATCACAAAAGTTGGATTAGCAGCACTAATACACCTATGCCTACGTATATGCATGTGTACAGGGAACATATCCAGTGATACAGATGTTTCCCATGCTACGATGCAATGACAACCAATGAATTCATATCGGACGAACAAGATTGGTGTGGAAGCACCCCTTATCTAATGTTTAGGAACCACCCTGAGAAAGTGAAATATTGCGAAGGGATGTTCTAGTCCATGGCACATTTATATTTGCATTCTTATATTTGGTCTTCTTCTCATTCCAGGTCCTTCCCCATTCTAGTTCCTTCTACCAAATCGCTTTCCTATGGAAACATGGAAGACGAGGAAGAGCGACCAAAAAGCACATGTACAATTTGAGCTATCTATTTCTGTTTTAGTCCAAGTTGATGTCCGTTTCTCCTTTTGTTTCTCAATCTTGCTCTTCAATGTCCATGTTACTCAAATGAAGGCGTGCATGCAACATAGATTTCAAATTCACATATTATGTAGTTGCTCCACTCGATGCGGTGATAGATCACGAGGACCTATGCGGGGACTGTGATATTGGTGTTGAATCTGTTTTGTCCAGGGCTAATAGGGATGCCTCTAGATTTTTTTTGTTTTCATCTAATTTTGACCAAATTTTAGGTATTGTTGGTATCCATGCCATAAAGTAGAAAAAACTGAGAAGTGAAGCATCTTTTAAGGGACTGTATAGAAAAGAACATCAAACGTTGCATCCTATCCCTTCATTTATGCTTTAACGGGTGCCATTGTTCCATGGCATGGTAGCATGGGCAGATCGGTAGCACCTGATATGCTCTTCACATATACATAGCTTTGACATCACTTGCTTTGACTCCTAGTAGCACCGCCACTGCATTAGAGTGATTCAAATCATGCGGTGTAAGGAACGGGTGGAAGGCAAACGAGGCGTCTGACGCCAACGAGTTAGGGCATGTATAATGGTGCTATCTTAGGAGTGCCATGTAGAATAAATAATGAGGTGGAGGAGAGAGAACTCATAAGAAAAGACTTATCTTCTCTTATTTAAGATAAGACAAGAAATGATATCTTAGCATAATATCTGTCACCACGTTTTTAGGTTAAGAAATGACTCATTGTAGACATCTTTTTTGTCATCTCTTAATTACATGCAAGACCTAAGATAAGAATATCTTATCAACCATTGTACATGCCCTCCCACGGAGTTGGAACGAAACATGTGCAATTTATCCCAAAAGGAAATGGGGCTGTAAAAAAAACCTCCCACGGGGGCTCGCGCGGATTCCAAGGCACCCTGCGGACTAGGAGCGGCGGCCGCCGGAGCCCGCAGGGGGGAGCCGGGTAGGGCCGGAAGGGGGAGCTTTCCTCTGAAGCAGACGAGGTTGAGGTGCTGCTGCGCCCGTGATGGAGGCAGGAGGATTCGATGTCGGTGGGATCGATTGGGTTGCAGGGGACCGCGACACTCCTTCAGGTAGTCCGTACTTAAATCTGCAGAATCTGGCGGACTTCAGTGGATGCCTGTTCTCAGAGTTGATTACCTAGTGTCGATTCTACCAGCATTAGTCTTATGCTACTATTTCGAATTCTTAGGGCTATGATGAAATCATGTTTGCTGCTCCAAAATTATCGAGTTTTAGTAAACAAAACAATTTGAGACACAATAGCCTGTTAGTTGTCGAAACAAGATAGTAACTGGATTTGAGAACCTCAACGATTGAAAATGTGAATACATTCAGCCAGATAGCAGCACCCTGTTAGTCGTTGAAATGCGAGTTTCTTCTTTTTAAGTTTCATTAAGGCTCTATTTTCTAAGTGCTATGATGATATTTAAACTGCCAAAACGTCTTACATTTGTTTACAGAGGGAGTACTTGTGAACGAGTAATTTATATGCTGAACACAAACACACCGCATCACCATTCACAAATCTTGATTATACCAGCAGTTTCCGAAGCTAGTTTTCACTGGAAATTTGTTTAGTTTCCCACAATATTCTTCGGAATTATATAAGCCAAGTCATCTTTTAGGCCATGTTAGTCGGTAATGGGCTTTTCGTAGGGAACATGTATCAACTGAACCAAAGATAGACAATCTTGCATAAAATATTTGAACTGTTGAACTTTACAAAATTACAACGGGCCCTTCTCTGATAGTTACAATATACAGTATATATACATAATTGAACTACTGATCTAAGAAATACGTTAATTGCCTAAGAAACGGATACCGAATATTCCGTCTCTAAACTTACTTTCCTGTGTTCCCTACTGCCAAGTGCCAACACTCTATTAGCTATAGCGAGATCTGAAGCTGTTTTCAGATAGCCTCTCTATCTTCTTTGGAAGTTCAAGACTTTGATGGAGAAGGCAAAAACGAAAGCGAAGAGAACAGTGAATCCTACAACACCGGCAGCCATAAAACCTACGTAATCATGCCTGAATCCAAAGAATCTGTGGATGAAAGCGTTCACTTGTTCCCCATCCTCCAGCGTAACGTCTGCAATGTCTCCATATTGTGAGGCAACAAGCCCGTAGAGTGTCCATGCCACCGGGCATGCCCATGAGTACCACCTCCACCATATTGGTATCCTCTGCAAGCCAGACAAGACACATATAGTTTAGCATCGGCAGTATGGAGAAAATGTACAGGTTGGTTCACTACAAATAAACCAGTCATGGGACACTTACTGGTCGGGGGACTAGGAAACCGGCAAAGATATTCCATACTGCATAGAATGCAGTTGCGACTATGGCAGCAATGTCGCTGTTTGGCGTCATGGCGACTGCCATCATCCCATAAAATGTGAAGTACAGGAAAGTGAAGAACATGAAGAAGATGTACCAAAAGAATTTGATAAATGCCCAGTCCAAGCCAATCAAGCTGTAAACAATCAGACCATAAATAATGGTCTGTAGGAAGACATGTGGGATCTCAATGAAAACCTGTTGAATGGTTAACATCATTAGATTTTGTAAAAAAAAAGTTGAAGGAGCAAAAGTTCAATCTTTTCGTTTCAAATATTCTGCAACGACCATTACCTGTGCAAAAGCATAGGGTAGAGCAGAGTACATGCCAGCAGCTTTTTCTCGGTAAAAAACTGTTCGCTCGACATCGACAATAGGTTGAACGCATTGGCCATTCTGAATTCCAATGAAAATAACTGCTGCATACATGGAACCCAAAGAATTGAACAGGTCCTGCCTCTTGCCGCTGAAAGTAAAGATGAAGTACATATAAGTTTCTTTCTCACGCTGTGTCATTATGGATCAGTGTCAGCTGGAGTTGTTAGCGAAGGTACTTACATTTTCTGTCCTAGGTTCAAAAAGATGGTGCCAAAGATGAGAGCGATAACCGTCGTGAAGAATATTCTAGTTGCAGTGTATGATGGATTTCTCCAATAGGACTTATGCTGCTTCCACAGGCAAGCAATGCATTGTGTGAAGAAGGACTGTGCATACTGTTTTGGGAAGTACAGGTCCGTCGATCCACGTGGAGGTGTGCTTAGGTCACTTATCAAAGCTTTGTTCCTCCTGACATGATGCATTTGAATCAGTGAAATGATGGAGAAGTATACAAACATACAGAAACAACGCTCTGAGACTGCAACATACCGGTATAGGTCAGAATTCATGTATACTTCGGCAAAGTTGACACCCAAGGCATCTTCCTGAGCTAGGGTGGTCACTTCTAACATCCAGGTTGCAGGGTTGTATCCATCCTTGATTTTCTTCACACCTTGTATTCCCTACAGTTGGGGCACCAAGCAAGGTTATCATGCATGCCATAAGCTGGAAATCGGGTGCTCTGTTCACCAGATCAGTAAGGAGCCTCACCTCAAAGTAATCGATCAGATGGCATGAGTTGTGCCCCAAGGGGCCGACATAAATTTCTTCTCCTCCCCGTTTCATCAGGAACAGCTGTAAATATTCAAGAATAACATGTGAGTTCTCACATGAGACAATCAATACTTCTACAGATCACACAATTTCCTTGTCCTTGCTGCAATTTACCTCATCAAAAGCTTCAAATATGTCGATGCTGGGCTGGTGGATGGTGCAGACAACTGTTCTTCCTGTGTCTACTGTGTTTCTGACCGCCCTCATCACGATGGCAGCTGCCCTTGCGTCCAGTCCAGAAGTTGGTTCATCCATGAATATGATGGAGGGGTTGGCAACAAGCTCAACAGCAATGGTGAGCCTTTTACGCTGTTCGGTGGATAAACCATTCACTCCTGGCAGTCCCACCAATGCTCCCCTCAGTGATGTCAGCTCGACAAGTTCCATGACTTGTTCCACAAACATCTGAATTCATGAAATGGACTCCAGAGATCAGTTGCAGTGTGCATATTAGATGAGCTACTTATGAACTAGCAGAATAAAGGTCATTCAACTTACTTGTCTTGCTTCTGAGTCTACATCAGGGGACAACCGGAGCCACGCCGAGTACACGAGGGATTCATAAACGGTGACATGTGGAGAATGGATATCATTTTGCTCACAGTAACCAGCAATCCGGGCAAAAGTGTCTTGGTTCTTCGGGTATCCAGAGATGCTGATGTCTCCTTCAATGTAACCGCCAGTTTTCCGTCCCGCCAACACATCCATCAGAGTGGTCTTTCCCGCCCCGCTGACGCCCATCAATGCTGTAAGAACTCCTGGCCTGAAAGCTCCACTAACACCTTTCAGGAGCACTAGCCGGTCTTCAGTAATACCTTTGTCTTTCATTTCCTGTCAAAGATTTGTGCATCACAATTAGTATCTGTCATTAGTGCCAGCTGCCGCTGCGTTGAACCCGGGATAGAACTTCTTGGTTATGCTTACCTGAGGCATGTCCACAGAATATCTGATATTGTCGAAGGTGATTGACAAGGGAGTAAATGGAAGTGCCATTCCCCTCTCCCTGGTGTCAGCGCCAGTGATTTCTCCTCCTCCTGCATTTGTTACACTTGTCACAATGATGCAACGGTGGAAATGTGTTCCTTGATGCAGTCTATGCAAGAATTTCTACTGACCGTTGGAAGGTGAATTCTGGGAATCGTTTCCAAGAAGCAGCAACTCTACATTTTCTCCGGTGCGGTTCACATGCTTCTCCATCAGTTCCTCTTCAGAAACAACATTTTGGCCCTTTCCAAGTGCTGTGGATAGAAGAAGGATGTCAGCGCCAACGTAAGATGTTAACGATGCGCGAATCAATGCATTTTACGGCTGGGGAGAAGGTACTCACGGTCAAGCAAGTCGAGGAACACAATGAAGAGTACATTGAAGAGCATGATGTACCCAAGTAAGGCACCAACACCGATCCAGTACCAGTTTGGATCGACAAAGATGCCGCGCGACTTCAAGACTTGTACGCCTAGCGTGTCATTGCTGTCTGTCGGATCAACAACCTGTGCAAAGATTGGCATTTTTTTTTATTATCTGTCTGAAATTCGACTGATCAAGGGTCCAGGAGACGCTGCATTACCATCCTCCAGCTATGCCCAAGGAACTCGTTCACCGCTATGGCGTTCTGGGCATACATCAGAGGGGAGCACCAGTAGCCCCAAATCCACCATGCCTTGATGTTATCTGCAGAAATGGAACTCACAACTCAGCATGATCTTCTTGACAGTTGAAACTGCATGAACAGAGGCTGAATGGAGGGAGATTCGACATACCTCTAGCTATCAAGAAGCCGCCGAGAACCAGAAGAACAAGCTGAGCAAACGACCCAAACGTGTCTGCAACAACCATATCCCTTCCTAATGCAGCAAGAACCCGGAAGAGACCCGATGCCATCTGGCTGATCAGCACAAGCAGCAGGTAATGGCGGAAGAACCTTTCGATGTTTGGATCGAAGCCAATGACATAGTAAGTCATGCAGATCCACACGGCACATTCCAGGAATGATATCGGGATCTTGAGCAGCCATGTAGGCAATCCATACGCCCATGATGGATAGAAGAGCAGGTCCCTCTGCTTGTAGAATATAGGCAGCTTTGCAATGCTCATGGCGAGCTCGGTGAATCCATTGAACAAATGCGTGACCAGGCCGAGGAACATCGCGCCCATGTAGATCACTCCATCCTCGACTGAGTCCCGGTGCATCTCCGTACGCAGGAAGACAGTCATTGCGATGGTCCCAAGGATTATGAGCTGGTACAAACACATAACATTCATCAGACATCACTATCCGAATTCAGAATTGAGGAAAATTTCAACAAGCGGGATGCATACCTGAACTATTTTAAAGATGTAAACAAACGAGTTCCTCTTCATCAGCAGCCACTCCCTAGAGACGCATGCCTTCAGAAGCTCCATCTTGCTGATACCGAACTTGGAAGTCGTGAGCGCAGCAGGGTGGTTCCTGGTTCGATCGAACGGCACCCTGAGCTCCGAGCCCATCTTACGGCCAACATGGAATGCTTTGAATGCCTCCGTGAAGTCGTTGACCGAGATGTATCGGTATGGCTCGTCACTTCGGCACCAGTACTGGTGCTGATCCTTCCTAGATGTTACCTGTGAATTCATGATAAACACGGTCAAATTTTGAGTTCCTAGTCCCAACGTGCAGCACAGAGAGCTCTTGTGTATCACATACTTCTTGCAAGAAGTCTGCAACACCCTTCCTCTCAGGGCATCTGAATCCGACGGCCTCAAAGAACTCAAGGACGCTTTCTCGAGGACCCTGGTACACGATTTTCCCCTCGGTGAGCAGAACAATGTCATCAAAGAGCTCGTATGTTTCAGGCGCAGGCTGAAGCAACGCGATCAATGCCGTGCCACCGAGGATGTGGACAGATTGCCTGAGGGAGTTGATGATCTGGTACGTTGTGGAGCTGTCCAAACCGGTGGAGATTTCATCCATAAACAGTGCCTTTGCTGGCCCGACAAGCATCTCGCCTATTTAAATTTCAATGATGTTAGAGATCTGATTTCACTGTCATGATCAAAAGGGCATCATTATGCGCATTTATTCCTTCACTGCATATTGCATATACCTGTGGTGACACGCTTCTTTTGTCCTCCTGAGATGCCTCTGATCATACCGTCCCCAACCATTGTATCTGCACAGATTTCCAGACCCAAAATCTGAACGAAAAATGCAAGTGTGTCAGCGGCATATGCATTTTTTTGGCTTATTTTTCATGTTATGTATGGTGCTCACTTTGAGGATGTAATCTGTGATCACGCTCTCTTGACCTTCCACAGAGATGGCCTGTTTGGATAGAGGAGCAGAATAACTTAGTAACTGTAGTTTGTTTCTATTTACTTCAGAAAGGCAATACCGTTTACTTCTAAATAAATAAGGTTCTTGATTCACAGTGTATATGCAATAACTGCTCACCTTCATGTAGACATCAATGTCAGGATCTGGCTTGATGTTGGCTTCTTTCTCCCTTCTTGAGAGTTCAGTAAGCATGTCTGCAATTTGAAACCACGATAAGAATCACTTTGCAATTTGTGAATAGCAAGATATCCCTTTTTCCAGCTCCCATGTCACTTACCGTAACGGGTTCCGACTCCTTGACATCTCGCAGAGAAGGCCAGTGTCTCCCTCACCGTCATTTCGCCGATGTGAAGGTCATGCTGCCCGATGTACGCTGATGTCCTCTGGGGGACAAATTCATGCATGTCATGCCCGTTGTAAGTCACTCTCCCTGACACCTGAACATTTCCAATTTTAAATTCATCATGTTACAACTTACATCTCTATATCTTCCCTGGTCATATTGCAAATTTCTGTATCGAACGAAAAACAGAGTACTCAGAATCACGAAAGGATGTGAAGATGGGGTACCTTGAGAGTTGAGTCCAGCTTCCCTGCCAGGGCCAGGAGTAGACTAGTTTTTCCGGACCCAGGGGGGCCAAGCAACAAGGACATTCTGAAGAAACTCCACACGATTAAAACATGGAAAGAACTGTGAGATGATGCAAAACAAACAGGCCCGTGACCTCTCGCTCACCTGCCGGGTCTTACGATTCCGCTGATGTCATGGATGATAGAGATGGGCCTCTTCCCGCTTGACACGATGCGCAGAGCACTCAGCACATTCTGAAGGATTGAAACAAACAAGGATCAGAAGCTGAAGTCGGAACCACTCGGCGTGAACTTTGTTGGGTTCTCCCATTCCATGACACTGAAGGATCATGAAGCTGCTGCGCCGAAGATGCATACCATGATTTTGTTGGAGAAGAAGTTGATGAACGTCGGGATTCCCCGGTTGCCGACGTAGGCCTCGGCGTCGATGTTGAGGTTCTGGAACCGCACCTCGATCGTCGGGTTCTCGATCCCAACCCTGCCAAGCACATCAAACATCAGCGCCCGTCGTGCCGAGAGAGAAATGGATGGACAGAGCTACAGAAGCGAGGTGATGAGCTGAGCTGAGACGCACCGCTCCATCCGGTCGCGGAGCTTGAGGAGGAAGCGCTCGTTGTCCTCCTCGGCGGTGCGTATGAGGCGCTCGATGAGGTTCTTCCTCTCGTTGAGGCCGAGCCCCTGGATGTCCACCTCCTGCCCGGCGCCGCCGACGCCGGCGACGGCGCCCGGGAGCAGGATGCCCTTGCGCATGCGGTCGTACGTGGGGAGCTTCTCGATGGCCGCCCAGCGCAGCGCCTCCTCGTCGTCCTCCTCCCTGGCCGACCGCCCGAAGGCGTCGCTCCTCCCGGACGTCCCCCGCCACGACGACGCCGTCCGCCGCACGCCGCTCCCGCCCCCCGCCGAGCTCCCCATCCTCACGATCTCCATCGGCCCCTCCTTCAGCCGCTAGCCGCCGTTGTTCGTGCTGCTAGCTGCCTTTATTCTTGCTTTGCTGATGCTCTCGTGGAAGATGCGCACGAGAGGGTTGGAAATGGCTCCTCAGTGGCTGATGACTGACTGACGGACTGTCTGAGGAGAAGGTGCCGGGGCACGAGCTATATATGCCCGCGCCCCCGCGCCGTCGGCTTGCCGGCGAACACGCGGTTTGCTGGCGCGATTAGGGCGTCGTGATCGAGAGTACGACTACGTACCAGGGTGGCGGGCGTGGAATCGCATGGGTCCTTGTCGTTCGGCTCTAGTCTCTAGTCGGTCTAGGCTCGAGCGTGCATGGTTTGACCCGCCCAGCGCATGAACGGCTTGACCCGTTCAGGTCGCCTCTGTCGGACGGACGCTGCCGTCCAGCCCGGACGCGGCGTCCACCCGTGGCCGTCCATCGGTGGATCGGAGGGATTCTGTACGGAGATCAGGGAACTGGACTTTCAAGCCGGCGGGCCGGCCGGCTGTGTGGCGGTGGCTGCTGCAGGTAAACGTCGGTTAGGTGATGCTTGTTTGTGACGTTGGCTAGCCACTCTCTTGATTTCACATTACTAGAACGAAATGATTCTCAAACATGTATTATCACCAAAGTTAATTTTCACAAAAGTGACCTTCACACTATTCATGTAGATGATGATGTAGCTACTAGTTGCTTTGCTTAGGTTTTCTGTTGTCAACTTGGCTCCTTCCCTTTTAAGAATTTGGGTGTGCCCCTCCATTTAAAAAAAAAAACTTAAAAAGGAGACATACAACCTATTATTGACAGAATTATTGAAGACATCTCTGGTTGGTTAGACAGGAATCTTTCCTATAGGGGTAAACTTATCCTCCTCGACACGTGCATTGCTAGTATTCCTACTTACCTTATGTCTATCATGAAGTTTCGTAAGTGGGCCACTGATGCCATCACTTCCCAAATGTCTCATTTCTTCTAGGGCAAATTGGGCAATCATCATAAGTACCATCTTGCTTGTTAGGGTTTAATCTCCAGAAGAAGAAAAAAAGAATTTGGGGGTATGGGTGTCCCTAATCTTAGGGATTTTAATTTGGCAATGTTGGCCTTTTGGAGTAAGAGATTGTTTGATGGTAGACCCAGTGATTGATAAAACTTCTGGAGTATAAGTATGCTACTGACAAACCACATTTTGTCGGACAAACCTAGACAGGGGTCTCCTTTTTGGAAAAGTATCTCTTGGGTTTTTGCTTCTGCAAAAAAGCTTTTACAAGTGGAAGATTGGTGATGGGCAAAGTATCTCCTTTTGGCATGACATTTGGCTTGTTAATGCTTCTTTGGAAACCCAATTTTGGGATCTATTTGCGATTTTTCAACAATAAAATGCTTCTGTTGCCCAAGTGTGGGATGGTACTTCTCATAAGATATCCTTTAGGAGATGTGTTGATGAAGTACTCATGGGTCAGTGGTTTGATTTGCTTAATTTGGTCAAAATTGTAGCTCTTACTTCTGGTAGTGATGCTCCCATTTAGTTGCTTCAACCTTCTGGTTCCTACTCAATTAGATTCCGAAATTGGGTTCCTCTTCCGAACTAAGAGATGCTATATGGAAGATTAAGGTTCCTTATAATATACTTCCTCAGTTCCAAAATTCTTGTCTTAGATTCGTCTAGATACGGATGTATCAAAATTCTTGTCTTAGATTCGTCTAGATACGGATGTATCAAAATTCTTGTCTTAGATTCGTCTAGATACGGATGTATGATACATCCGTATCTGGACAAATCTAAGACAAGAATTTTGGGACAGAGGGAGTACATGTTTTGTTGTAGCTCATTATTAATAACAAGAGTCTACTCGAGACAACTTGGCTAAACATAGACATGTTGATGATCTGACATGTGTCTTTTGTAATGAGCTAGAATCGATCCATCATCTACTTTTTTGTTTGCATTGTTGCAAAAAAATATTTGGAATGTGATTGCTGATACTCCCAATATCTCAATTTCAATTCCTAGTCTTTTGATGACCTAGTTCCTTTCTGGAAACAAAGAAAAACACTATGAAGTTTTTAACATCTTTACTGTTGCTACCTTGTGGGCTTATGGCGTTTTCGTGATAATTTTGTCTTTCAGAGTCGAAGGTGGCGAAGTATGAAATGCATCCTGGCTTCGGTAGGCGCACTGGTTTGACTTTGGAAGGTGCTCTACGTCGGTGCCCAAGCTACGCGGCTTCTTGAGTGTCTCCGGCTGCCTGGTCATCGCTGTAGGGAGCTGCTTAGGATAGCTTGGCACTGATCCATCTATCTTAGCCCAAGACTTTAAATTCCTCCATGTTTGCAATAATTTGTCATAGCTACTTTGTGTTGTGACCGAGTGAAATGTTTATGATGTTGGATACTTGGCCTTGAATTTTTTAATAAAAAATTGGGGCAGACGGAAATGCCCTTTTTTATTAAAAAATGCATTGTGGCGGGACATTGAGGTGTAACCGAATATTTCATTGCGTTTCAATAAATTTGAAAAAAATTGTTATAGAATGCAACATATATATAATGTTTGAGAAAGTCGCAAATGCACGTGTTGCAAATGCATTTGGAGCTGCATTCTACTCCATTGGTCAGCGGCTCGTCGTTGCCGCGACGGACCGGCTCACTCGCACCACGTCCTGTCCCGTCATGCACCCTGGTTCCGTCGCTAGGAAGTAAGTAGTGCGCGCGTACGTACGAGGAGTCTAACAGGTCACGTCTCCACTGCCGTCCCCCTCGGTGCACCGCGCCGCGTCAGCAGTTCACGAGCGGCCGGTCAACAAGGGCCTGCGCTTCTCGACGCCACGAACAGGACAATCAGGGCGGCAGACGTATGCATGGTCCGCCAAGGTAGATCAAGTCACGGCGCCTCACTTTCAAAAAAAAAAAAAAGTCACGGCGCCTCCGGTCCAGTCAAGGATGGATAGCCCGCCGGCTCTCGGATAATTGGATGTAGTGCTGCTGCTGGTGTGATTCTTCGAACGAGAGTGGTACACCGAGATATCCGGGTACTGGTTGCAGTGGACCTCGACGGTCATTTCGCTTGACGAGAAAAACTTGTCTCTCCCGCCCGCCAGACTTGTACTACTCGTACTATCATCCTCGTTTACTTACTTCCGCCAAGAAATGATTTATTTTTTGGCGGGAAGAGAAATGACATTGCATGGAATATAATATACTCCCCCTAAAGAAATACTCCCTCCGTTTTTAAATATAAGTCTTTTTAGACATTTTAAATAGACTACAACATACAGATGTATGTAGACATATTTTAGAGTGGAGATTCACTCAATTTACTTTCTATGTAGTCACTTGTAGGAATCTCTAGAAAGACTTATATTTGGGAACAGATGAGTATAATATAGAGAGTGTACCATGCATTGATCCACCAATCAGTGTTGTGTTTGAGATCCGTGTTTTTTAGGTTTGGTAAATTGTATACCACACAAAACAGAATATAAAAGGACAGATGCTTTCTAAAATTTCGTTGTGTATCAATAAGTTCAGTCTCAGACAACCACATGGTATGTGTGGTAAGAGCATATCCAGCCGCGCCCCTAATAGTCCTCTCTCAGGCGTTTTTTCGGTGCTGGCGAAAATCGATCCAGTCGCGTCCTCATGAACCCGTTTTTCGTCGGTTTGGGCCGAAATTGGCGCCGGCGGACCCAGGCCGAACCGGCGCGCTGGGGGCGCCTGGGGCCGAACGCGTTTTTGGCGCTAACGGGGATGGGCCTGTCGCGTCAGTGAGACGCCGCTTCATCGTCCTCATCGCCTCGGTTCCCGCGGGAATCAATGTCAAGGCTGGCCAAGCCTGCCGCGCTGCTGCGCCGGTCAGCCTCCATTGATGTCTCACGGGCGGCGCAGTGAAGGCGCCATCGACACGTGTCCCGCCCGCTCCCACCACGCGTCGCTCGGCATGCAGGTTCTCGCCGCCCGGACCCGGCTATAAAAGCCGATCCTCCGCCAGTGAACGCCACAACTGCCACATTTCACCTCGCATCGTCACACAAAGCAGCACACTCCCTCCTTCCCGCCGACGAGCAAATGGCTAAGAGGTTCCCAAGCGACGGCGCGACGGCATACGGCTTCGGCCCCCGCCATCTCCAAGAGTCGGAGGCACGCCTCCTCTACGAGGCCGAGTATCCGGCGCCCCCGGATATGCGTGTGCCGGGGTCATGGAAGCTGAGCGCCGGCGGCGTCCCGGTGCCAGTGGTGCCCGAAGGGGCGGCACGGCGGGCCGAGATCGCCCGCATCCGCTCGTCGCTGATGGAGGAGCAGCGGAATGAGTCAAGGTACGCCGCCGACAGCCACACGCTGTGGATGATGTACTTCAAACGCCGCCGTGAAGACCAGATCGCCTCCACCAATGGCATCATCCACCACGGACGCCTCAACGCCGACGGGCGGCGTGACTGGTGGGGCGTGCCCGGACGCACCCTCAAGGCCGTCCTCGACCACATCGAGACCGGCAACACGCCGCGCCTCGAGTACCCGCCGCGGTCGTCCTTCTCTCGCCTTTGTGGCAGCTCCTGGACGCCGCGGCGAATGGAGCCGGGGACGTCCTCGTCGTCGGGCTGCGGCTCGCCGGCGCTCCGCCCCGTCAAGCCAAAGCCGGAGGGTGCGCCACTCCGGCGCCGCACCCGCAGCGGCGCCCTCGTCATCAACGAGGGTGCCCTCCCCTCCCCGCGCTCCCTCTGCCTGGTCTGGCCGAAGCCCGAGCCGGGGCTGCTCCCCGTGAAGCCGGAGCACGCGTACATGGTGGCCCCCGACGACGACGACGCCCTCAAGTGGGTGAGGGAGGATTACGTCCGCAAGCAGGTGCTCCGCCAGCGTCGGGCATACGCGGAGCTCCAGGCCCGTCGCCTCGGGCGCGAGGAGGGTGGCGTCATCGTCCTCGACGGCGACGATGAGGACGAGGCCGGGCCATCCAACCCCCCACCGCGCGCCGGCGACCCTGGCCAGGGGTGCAGTAGGGACGGCGGTGGCTCAGGCGGGGCGTGCGACGACGACAACGGCGGCGGCTACTACACCCGTTTCTACAGGCTTCTCGGCATGTAGATGGCGAGCGGCGACCGCGGCGAGCAAGGCTAGGCGTAGTTTGACGTAGTAGTAGGCGTAGTTTGCATGTTTTATCTGTTTTTGTACAAATTTCAATGAAGTTTCACCGGGTTTGTGCCAGATCGCTGAGTTTGTACAATTTTGTATGAAATATCGCCGAGTTCGCGCGATTTTGGCGGCGATCTAGGGGCGTCGACTGGGAATGCAATCGCCCCCACACGTCAAGCAAGCGTCGGTTCGCCTTCAGACGGCTCTTTTTCGGTGTCCTAAGGGGCCGAACGGCTGAAGATGCTCTAAGCAACTTCATGTTTGTGAAATTGATGCATGCTGCTTTAATTTTGGTGGTGAGAGAATAGATAATAGATAAAATACAAAAGGCGAAAAAAAGTTCAGTCTCAAACAGATGTATTTGTTTTTGTTGGTACACTTTAAAATAATAAAACTTTGTGTACCCGGAAACAAGATTAATTTTATCAAAAAATAAAAATATAGCACGGAACTCAAAGTAAAGGTGAACTGTAGATAAATGCATGGTACTCCCTCCATTTTTATTTACTTCGGATATTAGCTTTCGTCAAAGTCAAACTTTGTAAACTTTGAAAGTGTTTATAGTAAAAAAAAATTAACATATGCAATAACAAATCAATACGTCCAAGGCGTCGAAAGCATTACGTCCCCTGGCAACTGCATCCGCTCCCAACCCCTGCGTCGCCCCGCTAGGGCGACTCGGGCGGCGCCCAAACCCTAGCCGCCGGGGGCGCGCACGCCCGCCTCCCCTTCCTCCGTCACCGTCGGGCCACGCCTGGGGGCCGACGATGGTGGTGAGGGACTCCCTCTCTCCCGCGTCCCAAGGGTGTTGCGGGGCCCCTACATGTGTGAAGGCGCGTCCAATCCAGCGGAGCGACGGCGGTGGCCAGCCCGGCCTCGTGCTACGGCGGCTACAGGCGCGTCGGGCAGCTCGGTCACGGGCGGCGGCGTGCGGCGGCTGGTCCGGTTCGAGCGGCGGCGCGATGCGGCCGGCAGCGATGGCTGGCTATGTTGCGGTGGCGTGCCATCTGGCTTCGGATCGACGGTGGCGTGAAGGGCATGGTGGACTGCTCGGCGGCACCTCTGGTCAGATCTGTTTTGGCCGGTGCAGCCGGCGGTGGTGGTTATCTCCTCCGTCGGAGGTGGTCGGCCTGAGATTGTGTGGTCGGATCTCGAGATCCATCATCCAGTCCTGGCTGTGAGTCGGGCAGACATGGTTGCCGATGAAAACGAGCCGGCGGTAGGTGACGGCGGCGTTCTGCGTCGTTACCTTGATGAAGCCGTCGTCGTGTAACTACTGTTGACCCACTCACGCTACTCCGGGGGAAACCCTAGGATCTAGTTTTTCAGATCAGACGATAACAGTACTACGGCGTCGTTTCTCTCTTGGGGCATTGTTTGTGGAGTAGCGCTAGAAGACAGAAGCAAGAGGTGGAGCGGCTTCGTCTTGAACGGAGCTTCGGTGAAGATGTCAAGTCATGCTTGGCCGACAGGTGCTACGCTGTGTCATGCCTGTTCGGCAGGTGCTATGCACGACAGATCTTCCGGAGTCTCCGCGTTGGGTTGGACGAGCGCAGGGCGGTGGCGCCGACGGATGGCCGGACTGGCAAGGATGATACAGATCTCTCTCTCTCTCTCTCCTGAAGATGGGACAACAGTTCGATGATGATGACGACTTTATAAAACGTGTGCATGTGGTGTATGGTTTAGGTATGTTGCACCAGTTGTTGGTTTCGATACATTATATGGATGGATCGGCGACGACTCAGTTTTAAATATAGAGGGTGAGAGCACTCCACATTATCAAGTTTGTAGGTGTGAGTGGTGGCTTCGGGTGGCTTGATGTATGTTCTTGTCAGACGTATGTGGAATAATTAATAAAAATGGTTGTATGCATTGATTGATGTAGAGACTGGGGGTTTAACCTCCTTCTCTACAAAAACAAATCAATACCATTAGATTCATTATTGAATATACTTACACGTCATATAGATTTGTTATTGTAAATGTTCATATTTTTTCTATAAACTTGTTCAAACTTTGTGAAGTTTGATTTCAATCAAATCTAATATGCAGAGTAAATAAAAATGGAGAGAGTATTTCTTAGCATGGTAAAAGAATCAGTATTTCCTTCTGCTATGTCTTTCACTCCAATGCTCCATCGCTAAGAGGACATCTCTACCGCAGTTACATCCAAAGATCATGCAACTACACCTGCTCAGCTACAAGAAAGACAAGAGCCGAAGAGTACATCATCCTCAAGTCACTCCTCCTCCTCCAAGAAAGAAAGCTAGGGTTCCTACCTCTCGCCGACGCCGACGCAGGTATGCCTCCTCTCCGGTTGCCCTAGGGCCATGGAGGCGCGTTGGGTCATGTCAAGGGCCAGCGGAGGGCTCCGTTTTTAGTCGCTTTTTCGTGTTTTTTTAGGGTTTGTGTCCTGCTCAGGAAGGCGAGACGGCGACGGCTCCCTGAAGAAGGAATAAAGGTCTCCCCGCCTAACTCCCGTTCTGGCAGTGCGTCTAGCATCGTTGGTGGGCGTGTGGAGGTGTGTCTCCGGCGGATCTCGAAGGAAATATGCCCTAGAGGCAATAATAAAGTTGTTAGTTATATTTTCTTGTATCATGATAAATGTTAATTATTCATGCTAGAATTGTATTAACCGGAAACTTAGTACATGTGTGAATACATAGACAAAACATAGTGTCCCTAGTATGCCTCTACTTGACTAGCTCGTTAATCAAATATTGTTAAGTTTCCTGACCATAGACATGTCTTGTTACTTGATGAACAGGATCACGTCATTAGAGAGTGATGTGATGGACAAGACCCATCCGTTAGCTTAGCATAATGATTGTTTAGTTTTATTGCTATTGTTTTCTTCATAACTTATACATATTCCTCTGACTATGAGATTATGCAACTCCCGAATACCGGAGGAACACCTTGTGTGCTATCAAATGTCACAACATAACTGGGTGATTATAAAGATGATCTATAGGTGTCACCGAAGGTGTTTGTTGGGTTGTCATAGATCGAGATTAGGATTTGTCACTCCGAGTATCGAAGAGGTATCTCTGGGCCCTCTCGGTAATGCACATCACTATAAGTCTTGCAAGCAATGTGACTAATGAGTTAGTTACGGGATGATGCACTACATAACGAGTAAAGAGACTTGCCAATAACAAGATTGAACTAGGTATGATGATACCGACGATCGAATCTTGAGCAAGTAACATACCGATGACAAAGGGAATGACGTATGTTGTTATGCGATTTGACCGATAAAGATCTTCATAGAATACGTAGGAACCAATATGAGCATCCAGGTTCCGCTATTGGTTATTGACCAGAGATGTGTCTCGGTCATGTCTACATAGTTCTCGAACCCGTAGGATCCCCACGCTTAACGTTCGATGACGATTTGTATTATGAGTTATGTGTTTTGATGACCAAAGTTTGTTCGGAGTCCCGGATGAGATCTGATACGTCTCTGACGTATCTACTTTTCCAAACAATTTTGCCCTTGTTTTGGAATCTAACTTGCATGATTTGAATGGAACTAACCCGGACTGACGTTGTTTTCGGCAGAATTGCCATGGTGTTATTTTTGTGTAGAAATAAAAGTTCTCGGAATGACCTGAAAATCAACGGAGATTATTTTTGGAATATATAAAACATACTGGAAGAAAGATCCACGTCAGGGGGCCCACACCCTGTCCACGAGGGTGGGGGCGCGCCCTACCCCCCTGGGCACGCCCCCTGCCTCGTGGGCCCCCTGATGCTCCACCGACCTCAACCTTGACTCCATATATTCACTTTCGGGGAGAAAAAATCAGAGAGAAGGATTCATCGTGTTTTACGATATGGAGCCGCCGCCAAGCCCTAAACTCTCTCGGGAGGGATGATCTAGAGTCCGTTCGGGGCTCCGGAGAGGGGAATCTGTCGACATCGTCATCATCAACCTTCCTCCATCACCAATTTCATGATGCTCACCGCCGTGCGTGAGTAATTCCATCGTAGGCTTGCTGCACGGTGATGGGTTGAATGAGATTTATCATGTAATCGAGTTAGTTTTGTTAGGTTTGATCCCCAGTATCCACTATGTTCTGAGATTGATGTTGCTATGACTTTGCTATGCTTAATGCTTGTCACTAGGGCCCGAGTGCCATGATTTCAGATCTGAACCTATTATGTTTTCATCAATATATGAGAGTTCTTGATCCTATCTTGCAAGTCTATAGTCACCTATTATGTGTTATGATCCGTTAATCCCGAAGTGACAATAATCAGGATACTTACCGGTGATGACCGTAGTTTGAGGAGTTCATGTATTCACTATGTGTTAATGCTTTGGTCCGATACTCTATTAAAAGGAGGCCTTAATATCCCTTAGTTTCCAATAGGACCCCACTGCCACAGGAGGGTAGGACAAAAGATGTCATGCAAGTTCTTTTCCATAAGCACGTATGACTATATTCGGATTACATGCCTACATTACATTGATGAACTAGAGCTAGTTCTGTGTCACCCTAGGTTATGACTGTTACATGATCGATCGCATCCGGCATAATTCTCCATCACCGATCCAATGCCTACGAGTTTTTACTATATTGTTCTTCGCTTATTTACTTTTCCGTTGCTACTTTTACAATCACTAGAAAATCCAAAAATATTACTTTTGCTATCGTTACCTTTTGCCACCGTTACCACTACTATCATATTACTTTGCTACTAAACACTTTGCTGCAGATATTAAGTTTCCAGGTGTGGTTGAATTGACAACTCAGCTGCTAATACTTGAGAATATTCTTTGACTCCCCTTGTGTCGAATCAATAAATTTGGGTTGAATACTCTACCCTCGAAAACTGTTGTGATCCCCTATACTTGTGGGTTATCAAGAACATTTTCTGGCGCTGTTGCCAGGGAGCATAGCTCTATTCTTTGAGTCACATGGGATTTATATATGTTTATCATTATGAAGAACTTGAAAGATCAAAGAACCAAAAAAATTTCCTCAACTACGAGGGGAGGTAAGGAACTGCCATCTAGCTCTGCACTTGATTCACCTTCTGTTTTGAGTAAGCTTGCGACACCTAAACCTGCTTCTGCTATTAATTCTGATATGTCGCAGGTTATTGATGATGCCACTTCTGCTATGCATGATACTTATGATGGAACTACTTCTATGCTTGATACTACTGTGCCACTTGGTGAATTTCTTGATGAACAACTTGCTAGGACTAGGGAGAATGAAATTATTGAAATTGATAATGTTGGTGAAAGTGATGACGAAGATTCTCCCCCTAGATATGAATTGCCTGTTGTGCTTGAAGGTTATGTTATGGATGAAGAAACTGCTAGAGACTTTCTTGCTTGCAATGATAGAAGTGATCTTAAGAAATTATTAGCTAAGCTTAAAGAAAAATCTCTGAATGCTAGAATGAAATATGATCCTGCTTATGCTACTTCACCTATCTTTATTACTGATAAGGATTATGATTTCTCAGTTGATCCTGATATAATTACTTTAGTTGAATCCGATCCTTTAATGGCTATGAATCTGAAACTGTTGTGGCACATCTTACTAAATTAAATGATATAGCTACCCTATTCACTAAGGATGAGAAAACTCGCTACTATTATATCCTTAAATTATTTGCGTTCTCATTAAAGGGTGATGCTAAGATATGGTTTAATTCTCTTGATCCTGGTTGTGTGCGTAGTCCCCAGGATATGATTTACTACTTCTCTGCTAAATATTTCCCCGCTCATAAGAAACAAGCCGCTTTAAGGGAAATATATAATTTTCTGCAAATTGAAGAAGAGAGTCTCCCACAAGCTTGGGGGAGGCTTCTCCAATTACTTAATGCTTTGCGTGATCATCCTCTCAAGAAAAATGAAATACTTGATATCTTTTATAATGGACTAGCCGATGCTTCCAGAGATTACCTGGATAGTTGTGTTGGTTGTGTTTTCAGGGAAATAACAGTTGATCAAGCTGAAATTCTATTGAATAATATGTTGACCAATGAAAATAATTGGACACTTCCTGAACCACTCCTAAGCCAACTCCGAAGAAAAGGGGTATTCCATTTCTCAGTCCTGAAGATATGCAAGAGGCAAAGAAATCGATGAAAGAAAAAGGTATAAAAGCTAAAGATGTTAAGAATTTACCGCCTGTTGAAGAAATACATGGTCTTAATTCATCACCTATTGAAGAAACACATGGTCTCGATAACCCGACACAGGTAGTAAAGGTAAATTCTCTCTATAGATATGATAAAGCTGAAATCCCTCCTGCTAAGTTTGCTAGCCAATGTTTGGATGAATTTGATAACTTTATGGTTAAGCAAGAAGATTTTAATGCTTATGTTGGTAGACAATTAAAACATAATGCTTATATGATTGAACACTTGAGTGATTATATGGCTAGTGTTAAAGGTGAACTTAAACTCATTAGTAAACATGCTTCTATGGTTACCACTCAAGTAGAACAAGTACTTAAATCTCAGAATGATTTGCTCAATGAATTGAATAGTAAGAATAATGACTTTGTTGTTAGAGTTGCAACTAGGGGAGGTAAAGTGACTCAGGAACCTTTGTATCCTGAGGGCCACCCTAAGAGAATTGAGCAGGATTCTTAGAGAAATAATGTTGATGCACCTAGTCCTTCTAAAAGGAAGAAGAAGAAAAATGATAGGACTTTGCATGCTTCTAGTGAACCTGTTGTAGACACACCTGAGAATCCCAATGATATTTCTATTTCTGATGCTGAAACACAATCTGGTAATGAACATGAACCTAGTGATAATGTTAATAATGATGTTCCTGTTGATGCTCAACCTAGCAATAATAATGATGTAGAAATCAAACCTGCCGTTGATCTTGATAACCCACAATCAAAGAATCAACGTTATGGTAAGAGAGACTTTGTTGCTAGGAAGCACGGTAAAGAAAGAGAACCATGGGTTCAGAAACCCATGCATTTTCCTCCTAAACCATCCAAGAAAAAGGATGATGAGGATTTTGAGCGCTTTGCTGAAATGATTAGACCTATCTATTTGTGTATGCGTTTGACTGACATGCTTAAAATGAATCCTTATGCTAAATATATGAAGGAAATTGTTACTAGTAAAAGAAAGATACCGGATGCTGAAATTTCCACCATGCTTGCTAATTATACTTTCAAGGGTGGAATACCAAAGAAACTTGGAGATCCAGGAGTACCAACTATACCATGCTCCATTAAAAGAAATTATGTTAAAACTGCTTTATGTGATCTTGGAGCCGGTGTTAGTGTTACGCCTCTCTCTTTATATCGTAGACTTGATTTGAATAAGCTGACACCTACTGAAATATCTTTGCAAATGGCTGACAAATCAACTGCTATACCTGTCGGTATTTGTGAGGATGTGCCTGTTGTGGTTGCAAACGTTACTATTTTAACGGACTTTGTTGTTCTTGATATTCTCGAGGACGATAGTATGTCTATTATTCTTGGAAGACCCTTTTTGAACACTGCAGGGGCTGTTATTGATTGCACCAAAGGCAATGTCACCTTTCATGTTAATGGTAATGAGCATACGATACACTTTCCAAGGAAACAACCTCAAGTCCACAGTATCAATTCTATTGGAAAATTTTCAACAATTACCATTGGAGGTTTTGAATTTTCTCTTCCTACTGTCAAGAAGAAATATGATATTCTTATTGTTGGGGACATGCATATCCCTGTTGAGGTAACATAGTGTTATTCGAAATTTCTCCGGTTTCATGCAATTCGAAATGAGTTTGTTAACAAGACTTGATCAAGCTTGTTAGTGTATTCCTTTTGATGAGCATGAGATGGATGAAGTTAGAAGGCACAACCTTCTGCACCCTCTTTTTACTTTCTTTTATTTATATTCAATAAAGCAAAAATAGTACTTTCATGTCTGTTTCTGAATTATCTATGCAATAAAATACCCCGAAAATAAAAGTTCTCCAAATGCCCTGAAAATTAAATATGATTTTTTTCTAGAATATTTGAGAATATCTGGCACTGAAAACACAGTAGGGGAACAGCCACGTGCCCATGAGGGTGGAGGGCGCGCCCACCCCACCTGGGCGCACCCCCCTGCCTCATGGACCCCACGTGGGTCCCCTCCACTTATTCCAGCCACCACACACTCCTTCTTCCTCCCAAAAAAATTACCAACCAGCTCAAACCCGAGTTCTAGCTCATCTTGCTGCCATTTTTGATCTCCTAGCTCAAAGCTCCATTCACAAAACTGCTTTGGGGGATTGTTCTTTGGTATGTGACTCCTCCAATGGTCCAATTAGTTTTTGTTCTAGTGCTTCATTCATTGCAAATTTTCGCTGCTTAGGTGACCCTGTTCTTGAGCTTGCATGTCAAATTTATGTGGTCAAAATTAGTTTTAATGCATGATATTGCCTCTAGGCACTTATAGGAGTAGTTGCTATCAATATTGTTGAGTTTGGTTCACTTTTATTTTAAGTTACTAAAAATTTTAGAAATTTTCAGAAAAAGATGAAGAGATTTTTGAGAGGCTCATCGAGCTGAAGCTCGAAGGATAAACAAAGTGAAGAGAACAAGAAGCCCAAGTATAATCTCCCTCGCACCGCGGAGGTTCGGCCGTGTGAATGGTCTTGTGATGATTTCTTGAGAGCAGTCGGGATTTGTGATGATTTCTATGAGTTGGCTGAGAATGCAGGCCTCACCGCCTTCCTCCACGACCAACGCGAACAGTATCTATTACTCACAAATATCTTTGTGCAAAACTTTCATTTCCATGCTAGGAGCTCACCACCTAAGGTGGAATTTTATTTATATGATGAGCATAAGGAGATGTCACTTCGTGATTTTTGTCGGGTTTTTTGATCCCTTTTGAGGGTAGTGTAGAGGAACCACATCGTAACGATGTGGAAGGGTTTATTGATACAATTGCTGTAGGGGAAACAAGGAAAATTTCTGATGCAAGAATTACTAGCATACATTTTCCTGTTTTACGTTACTTCACAATATTTGCTAGTAGATGCTTAATTGGTCGTGGAAACTGTGGCAACCTTAGTGCCCCTGATATTGTTATTTTGTGTCATGCCTTGTTCCGTGATGACACATTTAGTATGGGCGCTATTTTTGCAAAGCGGTTAAATCTTAACCGTACTAAGGGCCCTATCTTGGGAGGTATCTTCGCCTCGCGCCTTGCTGCATATTTTAACATACCTATTAGGCATTATGAGAAAGAAGAAAAGTTGTTGCCTCCTGTTTTTCTAGACTATAAGAGTATGGTAGCACATGATTTTATCGTTAAGAATAAGGAAAAGATGCTTAAGTACAAGCTGATATTTGATAAAAATCACCCCGGGACTATTACTTTGCCTGCTCCTTCCTTGTTTGACTTATCTGCAGGCAAGTACCTTGTTCTGCCGGAGGCCATTCACGCCTACCGAAACCCCACACCAGCTACAGAGCCAGAGCCGGAACCACAATTTGATCCTCACCGGCAGTCTGTTTATCAGTGGAATCCGGAAGAGATCGCCAACAAGTGGCACCAGGGGGATCCTTCTCAGTACGACCCCAACTATAACTTTGGATATCCGCCAGGCCAGCCGTGGCCATAGACCAACTTAGGCCAAAAGCCTAAGCTTGGGGGAGTACGTATTTCTCACCGGCATTACATTCATGTTCACACACTCATGCTAGTTGTCGATGCTCATACTTTTTTTCATTGTAATATACATGCTAGTTTATTTCCCTTTTTATGCTTTCTTCTTGTGTGTCGTAATAAACCTTAAGAAAAACCAAAAAAAATTAGTTGTAGCTTTTAGTTAGTTTACTTTCCATGCCTGTAGTAGTAGTAATTAAAAAGAAAACCCAAAAAGATTTCCCGTTCTTCTTTTTCTTGTTGGGAGCTTTCCCGTGTAAATAGTTTTATTTCTTTTCTTGTTCTTTGGGGGTCGAGAGGAGAAGACCATAATGAAAATGTTGAGTGGCTCTCATATGCATTATTGTTGATCTAACAAAGAGCCCATATTACCTTGTCTTCTCTCTTGAATTGAATGCTTGCATATTCCAGCTTAGTCCAACGCACATGCACTATTATTATTATCCACACTATTTGGTCGTGCAAGTGAAAGGCAATAATGATGATTATATGATGAACTTATTGGGATGAGAAAAGCTGGTATGAACTCGACCTCTCTTGTTTTTGTAAATATGATTAGTTCATTGTTCCTGATTCAGCCTACTATGAATGAACTTGTTTGCAATGACAATTAGAGATTGTAGTTGCTTATGCCATGCTTAATTAGCTAGGAGTTTATAATGGTTTACCTTGCATGCCAACATGCTATTAAAATGGTTATGATGTGGTATGATAGGGTGGTATCCTCTTTTGAACGATTCGAGTGGCCTGACTTGGCACATGTTCATGCATGTAGTTGAAACAAAATCAACATAGCCTCTACGATATTTATGTTCATGGTGCATTATATCCTACTCATGCTTGCATTCGGTGTCGATTAATTTTAATGCATGTTCATGACTGTTGTCGCTCTCTAGCTGGTCGCTTCCCAGTCTTTTTCTAGCCTTCACTTGTACTAAGCGGGAATACTGCTTGTGCATCCAATTCCATAAACCCCAAAGTTGTTCCATATGAGTCCACCATACCTACCTATATACGGTATCTACCTGCCGTTCCAAGTAAATTTGTATGTGCCAAACTCTAAACCTTCAAATAAACATTCTGTTTTGTATGCTCGAATAGCTCATGTATCAACTAGGGTTGTCTGTATCCTCCATGCTAGGCGGGTTATTCTCAAGTGGAGTGCACTCCGCTCCTCACTCACGAGAAAATGGCTGGTCACCGGGATGCTCAGTCCCACGCTTTATGCAAATCAAATCAAAATAACTGCAAACAAAACTCCCCCGGGACTCTTGTTAGTTGGAGGCACTCGTTGTTTCGAGCAAGACATGGATTGATGCATGTTGGTGGAGGGGGAGTATAAACTTTACCATTCTGTTTGGGAACCGCCTATAATGTGTGTATCATGGAAGATATCGAGATCTCTCAGTTGTTATGTTGACAATGAAAGCATAGCGCTCAAAATATTATTCATATATATTTCAAAACCGAGCTCTGGCACCTCTACAAATCCATGCTTCCCTCTGGGAAGGGCCTATCTATTTACTTTTATGTTGAGGCATCATCCTCTTATTAAAAAGCACCAGTTGGAGAGCACCATTGTCATTTGCATCCATTACTATTAGTTTACATTGAGTATGACTTGAATGGACCTCTTTTACCATGAATTACAATGTCTAGTCAGTCCTTGATCTTTAAAGGTGCTCTGGATTTATGTTTTGCGGTCTCAGAAAGGGCTAGCAAGATACCATCTTGTCATATCATATCATGATTATTTTGAGAAAGTGTTGTCATCCGGGATTTATTATTATTGCTCGCTAGTTGATTATGTCATTTATATGAGTAAACATGAGACCTAAGTGTTATTGTGAATATGGTTAGTTCATAAACTTTGCAGAAAGCCTAAATGCTGGATTTACATATTTACAACAACAAGAGCAAACAGAGTTTGTAAAAGTTTTTCTTTATCACTTTCAGTTTATCAACTGAATTGCTTGAGGACAAGCAAAGGTTTAAGCTTGGGGGAGTTGATACGTCTCTGACGTATCTACTTTTCCAAACACTTTTGCCCTTGTTTTGGACTCTAACTTGCATGATTTGAATGGAACTAACCCGGACTGACGTTGTTTTCAGCAGAATTGCCATGGTGTTATTTTTGTGCAAAAATAAAAGTTCTCAGAATGACCTGAAAATCAACGGAGATTATTTTTGGAATATATAAAAAATACTGGAAGAAAGATCCACATCAGGGGGCCCACACCCTGTCCACGAGGGTGGGGGCGCCCCTGCCTCGTGGGCCCCCTGATCCTCCACCGACCTCAACCTTGACTCCATATATTCACTTTCGGGTAGAAAAAAATTAGAGAGAAGGATTCATCATGTTTTACGATACAGAGCTGCCGCCAAGCCCTAAACTCTCTCGAGAAGGCTGATCTGAAGTCCGTTCGGGGCTCCGGAGAGGGGAATTCGTCGCCATCGTCATCATGAAATGCTCACCGCCATGCGTGAGTAATTCCATCATAGGCTTGCTGGACGGTGATGGGCTGGATGAGATTTATCATGTAATCGAGTTAGTTTTGTTAGGGTTTGATCCCTAGTATCCACTATGTTCTGAGATTGATGTTGCTATGACTTTGCTATGCTTAATGCTTGTCACTAGGGCCCGAGTGCCATGATTTCAGATCTGAACCTATTATGTTTTCATGAATATATGTGAGTTCTTGATCCTATCTTGCAAATCTATAGTCACCTACTATGTGTTATGATCCGGCAACCCTGAAGTGACAATAATCGGGACCACTCCCGGTGATGACCGTAGTTTGAGGAGTTCATGTATTCACTAAGTGTTAATGCTTTGGTCCGGTACTGTATTAAAAGGAGGCCTTAATATCCCTTAGTTTCCAATAGGACCCCGCTGCCACGAGAGGGTAGGACAAAAGATGTCATGCAAGTTCTTTTCCATAAGCACGTATGACTATATTCAGAATACATGCCTACATTACATTGATGAACTGGAGCTAGTTCTGTGTCACCCTAGGTTATGACTGTTACATGATCGATCGCATCCGGCATAATTCTCCATCACCGGTCCAATGCCTACGAGTTTTTCCTATATTGTTCTTCGCGTATTTACTTTTCCGTTGCTACTGTTACAATCACTACGAAATCCAAAAATATTACTTTTGCTACCGTTACCTTTTGCCACCGTTATCACTACTATCATATTACTTTGCTACTAAACACTTTGCTGCAGATATTAAGTTTCCAGGTGTGGTTGAATTGACAACTCAACTGCTAATACTTGAGAATATTATTTTGGCTCCCCTTGTGTCGAATCAATAAATTTGGGTTGAATACTCTACCCTTGAAAACTATTGTGATCCCCTACACTTGTGGGTTATCAAGATCACGAACATGATGAGGAGTCTCTAAATGGTCGATAGGTAAAGATTCATATATTGGAAGGTTATATTCGGACATCGGAATGGTTCCGAGTGATTCAGTTATTTTTTCGGAGTACCGAGGGGTTACCGGAACCCCCCGGGGGAAGTGTTGGGCCTACATGGGCCTAAAGGGAGAGAGAGGGAAGCCCGCGAGGGGTGGCGTGTGCCCCCCTCCTAGGGAGTCTGAATAGGACAAGGAGGAGGGGCCGTGGCCCCCCTTCCCTTTCCCTCTCCCTCTCCTTCCTATTCCCTCCAATGGAGAAAGGAAAAGGTGGGACTCCCCCCTTGGCGCGCCCCTCCTGGCTGCCGGCCTCCACCTCCCCCCCTTTATATACGGGGGTGGGGGCACCCCAAAGACACATTAATAATTCCCTTAGCCGTGTGTGGTGCCCCCCTCCACAATTTACTCCTCCGGTCATAGCGTCGTAGTGCTTAGGCAAAGCCCTGCGCGGATCACATAACCATCACCGTCAACACGCCATCGTGCTATCGGAACTCTCCCTCGACCATCTACTGGATCAAGATCTCGAGGGACGTCATCGAGTTGAACGTGTGCTGAACACGGAGGTGTCGTACGTTCGGTACTTGGATCGGTTGGATCGTGAAGATTTTCGACTACATTAACCGTGTTAACATAACGCTTCCGCTTTTGGTCTACGAGGGTACGTGGACACACTCCCCCCCCTCTCGTTGCTATGCATCTCCTAGATAGATCTTGCATGATCGTAGGAAATTTTTTGAAATTGCATGCTACGTTCCCCAACAGTGGTATCCGAGCCAGGTCTATGCATAGATGATATGCACAAGTAGAACACAAAGAGTTGTGGGCGATAATAGTCATACTGCTTACCACTAACGTCTTACTTTGATTCAGCGACATTGTTGGATGAAGCGGCCCGAACCAACATTACATGACCACGTTCATGAGACCGGTTCTATCAACGTGCTTTGCACACAGGTGGCTAGCGGGTGTCTGTTTCTCCAACTTTAGTTGAATCGAGTTTGACTATGGCCGGTCCTTGTTGAAGGTTAAAACAGCACACTTGATGAAAAAATCGTTGTGGTTTTGATGCGTAGGTAAGAACGGTTCTTGCTAGAAGACCGTAGCAGCCACGTAAAACTTGCAACAACAAAGTAGAGGATGTCTAACTTGTTTTTGCAGGGCATGTTGTGATATGATATGGTCAAGACGTGATGAGATATAAATTGTTGTATGAGATGATCATGTTTTGTAAAAGTTATTGGCAACTGGCAGGAGCCTTATGTTTGTCTCTTTATTGTGTGAAATGAAATCACTATGTAATTGCTTTACTTTATCACTAAGTGATAGCGATAGTCGTGGAAGCAATAGGTGGTGAGACGACAACGACACTACGATGAAGATCAAGGTGTGGAGCCGGTGACGATGGAGATCATAACGGTGCTTTGGAGATGGAGATCAATGTCACAAGATGATGATGGCCATATCATGTCACATATTTTGATTGCATGTGATGTTTATCCTTTATGCATCTTATTTTTCTTAGTACAGCGGTAGTATTATAAGATGATCCCTCACTAAATTTCAAGGTATAAGTGTTCTCCCTGAGTATGCACCGTTGCTACAGTTTGTCGTGCCGAGACACCACATGATGATCGGGTGTGATAAGCTCTATGTTCACAAACAACGGGTGCAAGCCAGTTTTGCACGTGCAGAATACTCGGGTTAAACTTGACAAGCCTAGCATATGCAGATATGGCCTCGGAACACTGAGACCAAAAGGTCGAACGTGAATCATATAGTAGATATGATCAACATAGTGATGTTCACCATTGAAAACTACTCCATCTCACATGATGATCGGACATGGTTTAGTTGATATGGATCATGTGATCATTTAGATGACTAGAGGGATGTCTATCTAAGTGGGAGTTCTTAAGTAATATGATTAATTGAACTTTAATTTATTATGAACTTAGTCCTGATAGTTTTTGCATATCTATGTTGTTGTAGATCAATGGCTCGTGCTACCGTTCCCTTGAATTTTAATGCGTTCCTAGAGAAAGCTAAGTTGAAAGATGATGGTAGCAACTACAAAGACTGGGTCCGTAACTTGAGGGTTATCCTCATTGCTGCATAGAAGAATTATGTCCTGGAAGCACCACTAGGTGCAAGACCCGCTGCAGGAGCAACTCCAGACGTTATGAACGTCTGGCAGAGCAAAGCTGATGACTAATCGATAGTTTAGTGTGCCATGCTTTATGACTTAGAATCGGGACTTCAAAGACGTTTTGAACGTCATGGAGCATATGAGATGTTCCAGGAGTTGAAGTTAATATTTCAAGCAAATGCCTGAGTTGAAGATATGAAGTCTCCAACAAGTTCTATAGCTGCAAGATGGAGGAGATTAGTTCTGTCAGTGAACATATACTCAAAATGTCTGGGTATCATAACCACTTGACTAGGCTGGGAGTTAATCTTCCTGATGATAGTATCATTGACAGAGTTCTTCAATCACTGCCACCAAGCTATAAAGCTTTATGTTGAACTATAATATGCAAGGGTTGGAAAAGACAATTCCCGAGCTGTTCGCGATGCTAAAGGCTGCAGAGGTAGAAATCAAGAAGGAGTATCAAGTGTTGATGGTTAACAAGACCACTAGTTTAAACAAAAAGGGCAAAGGGAAGAAGGGGAACTTCAAGAAGAACAGCAAACAAGTTGCTGCTCAAGGGAAGAAGCCCAAGTATGGACCTAAGCCTGAAACTGAGTGCTTCTACTGCAAAGGGCAGGTCACTAGAAGCGGAACTGCCCCAAGTACTTGGCGGATAAGAAGGATGGCAAAGTGAAAGGTATATTTGATATACATGTCATTGATGTGTACCTTACTAATGCTCGTAGTAGCGCCTAGGTATTTGATACTGGTTCTGTTGCTCATATTTGCAACTCGAAACAGGGGCTCCGGATTAAACGAATATTGGCAAAGTACGAGGTGACAATGCGCGTCGGAAATGGTTCCAAGGTTGATGTGATCGCCGTCGGCACGCTATCTCTACATCTACCATCGGGATTAGTTTTAGGCCTGAATAATTGTTATTTGGTGCCAGCATTGAGCATGAACATTATATCTGGATCTTGTTTGATGCGAGACGGTTATTCATTAGAGAATAATGGTTGTTCTATTTATATGAGTAATATCTTTTATGGTCATGCACCCTTGATGAGTGGTCTATTTTTGTTAAATCTTGATTGTAGTGATACACATATTCATAATATTGAAGCCAAAAGATGCAAAGTTAATAATGATAGTGCAACTTATTTGTCGCACTGCCGTTTAGGTCATATTGGTGTAAAGCTCATGAAGAAACTCCATGCTGATGGACTTTTGGAATCACTTGATGCTTGCGAACCATGCCTCATGGGCAACATGACTAAGACTCCGTTCTCCGAAACAATGGAGCGAGCCACTGACTTATTGGAAATAATACATACTGATGTATGCGGTCCAATGAGTGTTCAGGTTCGCGGCGGGTATCGTTATTTTCTGACCTTCACAGATGATTTGAGCAGATATGGGTATATCTACTTAATGAAACATAAGTATGAAACATTTCAAAAGTTCAAAGAATTTCAGAGTGAAGTGGAAAATCATCATAACAAGAAAATAAAGTTTCTATGATCTGATCGTGGAGGTGAATATTTGAGTTATGATTTTGGTCTTCATTTGAAACAATGTGGAATGGTTTCGCAACTCACGCCACCTGGAACACCACAGCGTAATGGTGTGTCCGAACATCGTAACCGTACTTTATTAGATATAGTGCGATCTATGATGTCTGTTACCAATTTACTGCTATTGTTTTGGGGTTATGCTTTAGACATGGCTGCATTCACGTTAAATAGCGCACCATCTAAATCTGTTGAGACGGCACCATATGAACTGTGGTTTAGCAAGAGACCTAAGCTGTCGTTTCTTAAAGTTTGGGTTGCGATGCTTATGTGAAAAAGCTTCAACCTCATAAGCTCGAACCCAAATCGGAGAAATGTGTCTTCATAGGATACCCAAAGGAGACTATTGGGTACACCTTCTATCACATATCCGAAGGTAAGATATTCGTTGCTAAGAATGGATCCTTTCTAGAGAAGGAGTTTCTCTCGAAAGAAGTGAGTGGGAGGAAAGTAGAACTTGATGAGGTAATTGTACCTTCTCCCGAATTGGAAAGTAGTTCATCACAGAAATCAGTTCCAGTGATTCCTACACCAATTAGTGAGGAAGTTAATGATGATGATCATGAAACTTTAGATCAAGTTACTGCTGAACCTCATAGATCAACCAGAGTATGGTCCACACTAGAGTGGTACGGTAATCCTGTTCTGGAAGTCATGTTACTAGACCATGACGAACCTACGAACTAGGAGGAAGAGATGATGAGCCCAGATTCCGCGAAATGGCTTGAAGCCATGAAATCTGAGATGGGATCCATGTATGAGAACAAAGTGTGGACTTTGGTTAACTTGCCCGATGATCGGCAAGCCATAGAAAATAAATGGATCTTCAAGAAGAAGACTAATGTTGACGGTAATGTTACTATCTACAAAGCTCGACTTGTTGTGAAAGGTTTTTGACAAGTTCAAGGAGTTGACTATGATGAGACCTTCTCACCCGTAGCGATGCTTAAGTCTGTCTGAATCATGTTAGCAATTATCGTATTTTATGATTATGAAATTTGGCAAATGGATGTCAAAACTGAATTCCTTAATGTATTTCTTAAAGAAGAGTTGGATATGATGCAACCAGAAGGTTTCGTCGATCCTAAAGGTGCTAACAAAGTGTGCAAGCTCCAGCGATCCATTTATGGACTGGTGCAAGCCTCTCGGAGTTGGAATATACGCTTTGATAGTGTGATCAAAGCATATGGTTTTATACAGACTTTTGGAGAAGCATGTATTTACAAGAAAATGAGTGGGAGCTCTGTAGCATTTCTAATATTATATGTGGATGACATATTGTTGATTGGAAATAATACAGAATTTCTGGATAGGGTAGAAGGATACTTTAATAAGAATTTTTCAATGAAAGACCTCGGTGAAGCTGCTTATATATTGGGCATCAAAATCTATAGAGATAGATCAAGACTCTTAATTGGACTTTCACAAAGCACATACCTTGATAAAGTTTTGAAGAAGTTCAAAATGGATCAGTCAAAGAAAGGGTTCTTGCCTGTGTTACAAGGTGTGAAGTTGAGTCAGACTCAATGCCTGACCACTGCAGAAGATAGAGAGAAAATGAAAGTAATTCTCTATGCCTCACCCATAGGTTCTATCATGTATGCAATGTTGTGTACGAGACTTGATGTGTGCCTTGCTATAAGTTTAGCAGGGAGGTACCAAAGTAATCCAGGAGTGGATCACTGAACAGCGGTCAAGAACATCCTGAAATACCTAAAAAGGACTAAGGATATATTTCTCGTTTATGGAGGTGACAAAGAGCTTGTCGTAAAGGGTTACGTCGATGCAAAGCTTTGACACTGATCCGGATGACTCTAAGTCACAAACCGAATACATATTTATATTGAATGGTGGAGTTGTAAGTTGGTGCAGTTCCAAGCAGAGCGTCGTGGCGGGATCTACCTGTGAGGTGGAGTACATAGCTGCTTTGGAAGCAGCAAATGAAGGAGTCTGGATGAAGGAGTTCATATCTGATCTAGGTGTAATACCTAGTGCATTGGGTGCAATGAAAATCTTTTGTGACAATACTAGAGCAATTGTCTTGGCGAAGGAATCCAGATTTCACAAGAGAACCAAACACATCAAGAGACGCTACAATTCCATCCGTGGTCAAGTCAAGGAGGGAGACATAGAGATTTGCAAAATACATACGGATCTGAATGTTGCAGGCCGTTGACTAGGCCTCTCTCACGAGCAAAACATGATCAGCACCAAGACTCCATGGGTGTTAGAACCATTACTATGTAATCTAGATTATTGACTCTAGTGCAAGTGGGAGACTGAAGGAAACATGCCCTAGAGGCAATAATGAAGTTGTTATTTATATTTCCTTGTATCATGGTAAATGTTTATTATTCATGCTAGAACTGTATTAACCGGAAACTTAGTACATGTGTGAATACATAGACAAAATAGAGTGTCCCTAGTATGCCTCTACTTGACTAGCTCGTTAATCAAATATGGTTAAGTTTCCTGACCATAGACATGTGTTGTCATTTAATGAACGGGATCACATCATTAGAGAATGATGTGATGGACAAGACCCATCCATTGGCTTAGCATAATGATCGTTTAGTTTTATTGCTATTGCTTTCTTCATAACTTATACATATTCCTATGACTATGAGATTATGCAACTCCCGAATACCAGAGGAACACCTTGTGTGCTATCAAACGTCACAACATGCTTGGGTGATAATAAAGATGCTCTACAGGTGTCTCCGAAGGTGTTTGTTGGGTTGGCATAGATCGAGATTAGGATTTGTCACTCCAAGTATCTAAGAGGTATCTCTAGGCCCTCTCAGTAATGCACAACACTATAAGCCTTGCAAGGAATGTGACTAATGAGTTAGTTACGGGATGATGCACTACGGAACGAGTAAAGAGACTTGCCGGTAACAAGATTGAACTAGATATGATGATACCGACGATCGAATCTCGGACAAGTAACATACTGATGACAAAGGACGTATGTTGTTATGCGGTTTGACCGATAAAGATCTTTGTAGAATATGTAGGAACCAATATGAGCATCTAGATTCCGCTATTGGTTATTGACCGGAGATGTGTCTCGGTCATGTCTACATAGTTCCCGAACCCGTAGGGTCCGCACGCTTAACGTTCGATGACGATTTATATTATGAGTTATGTGTTTTGATGACCGAAGTTTGTTCGGAGTCCCGGATGAGATCACGGACATGACGAGGAGTCTCGAAATGGTCGAGAGGTAGCAATTCATATATTGGAAGGTTATATTCGGACATCGGAATGGTTCTGAGTGATTCGGGTATTTTTTCGGAGTACCCAGGGGTTACCAGAACCCCCCGGGGAAGTGTTGGGCCTACATGGGCCTAAAGGGAGAGAGGGGGGAAGCCCGCGAGGGGTGGTGCGCGCCCCCCCTCCTAGGGAGACCGAATAGGATAAGGAGGAGGGGGCGCGGCCCTGAGGGAGTCATGGATTAGGGGGTCCTCGGACAGCCGGACTATATACTTTGGCCGGACTGTTGGACTATGAAGATACAAGATTGAAGACTTCGTCTCGTATCCGGGTGGGACTCTCCTTTGCGTGGAAGGCAAGCTTGGCGATTCGGATATGTAGATATCCTCCCTTGTAACCGACTCTGTGTAACCCTAGCCCCCTCCGGTGTCTATATAAACCGGAGGGTTTAGTCCGTAGGACAACAACAATCATAATAATAGGCTAGCTTCTAGGGTTTAGCCTCTATGATCTTGTGGTAGATCAACTCTTGTAATACTCATATCACCAAGATCAATCAAGCAGGAAGTAGGGTATTACCTCCATCGAGAGGGCTCGAACCTGGGTAAACATTGTGTCCCCCGCCTCATGTTACCATCCGCCTTAGACGCACAGTTCGGGACCCCCTACCCGAGATCCGCCGGTTTTGACACCGACATTGGTGCTTTCATTGAGAGTTCCACTTTGCCATCACCATAAGTCTTGATGGCTCCTTCGATCATCGGCAACGATGCGATCCAGGGTGAGATTTTTCTCCCCGGACAGATCTTCGTATTCGGCGGCTTCGCACTGCGGGCCAACTCACTTGGCCATCTGGAGCAGATCGAGAGCTATGCCCCTGGCCATCAGGTCAGGCTTGGAAGCTTGAACTATACTGCCGACATCCACGGAGACTTCATCTTCGACGGATTCGAGCCCATGTCAGGTGCGTCGCACAGTCGCGACGAGCATGACTTAGCTCTGCCGCCGGACGGTGTTCCGGAGATCACACCTGTGGCTACTTTGGCCTTCAATCCGGAGCAGATCGTGCCGTCCGAGGACGGGTGGATGGACCCCACCATGGAGGCCGCACACCCAGTGGCGATAGAGCCGAATACCGACTTCACCTCCGATGAGACCTGTGTTTCCTGACCCTTGGATTCGTCCCCGGCCACAGGCTCCGAACCGCCTGCGTCCGTGCCTATCGAATCTGATTGGGCGCCGATCATGGAGTTTTCCTCCGCGGATATCTTTTAGCACTCGCCCTTGGGCGATGTGCTAAATTCATTAAGGTCTCTCTCCTTGTCAGGAGGCCCTTGGCCGAACTATGACCGGCTGGAGTGGGAAGCGGACGACGAAGAAATTCGTTCCCCACCCACCACCCACTTAAT
This sequence comes from Triticum urartu, assembly GCF_003073215.2. NCBI lineage: Eukaryota > Viridiplantae > Streptophyta > Magnoliopsida > Poales > Poaceae > Triticum > Triticum urartu. Next base: position 191,320,740 of record NC_053027.1, on the reverse strand, counting down.
AGCCACTGTCGACGACTTAACCGACATGATTGATTTTGACTCCAAAGGCATCGACGGTATGGACGACGATGCAGGAGAGGAACAAGAACCACCGCCTACAGGGCCCTGGACAGCCACTTCATCACACGATATATACATGGTGGATACACCCAAAGAAAACAACGACGAGGAACGGAAGGATGCAACGAAGGATAATCCCCTCGAGAAGCAACCAAAGCGACGACGTAGGCGCCACTCCAAATCCCGCCTCGGCAAAAACAGCGATAACAACGCAAGGAAGAATAATACCCCGGTCGACTCCAAAGCAAACGACGACCACATGGACCCAGCGACAAAGCAGGATGAACCAGCGGACGGCGAACATAGTACGGAGCCGCTGTCCCATCACGGTGACGCCGAGGGTAAAGCTCATCAACCTATCTCCGGAGAGGAGAACAGTCCGGACGATGATGCACACATCATCACGGAAAGGCACTTGGAGCAAGAGGACCTCCACAGAAGGCTTATTGCCACCGCGAGGAGTCTGAAGAAGCAGAAGCAAAGGCTTAAGGCTGTGCAAAATACACTCAACAGTAGATGGAACAAAGTGCTCGACACTGAAGAAAAGTACGGTGGCAGCCGCCACACAAAGAGCTATCCAAAGCGCAAGCTGCTGCCTGAATTCGATGACGAGGCTTTAGAGCCTATACAGCCGAAAAATAAAATGGCCGATCAGCCGGATCGACCACCCTGTGGCCGCGATAGGGCGGCTAACGATGTCGCACATAAGTCAGCACACGATTTACGTGAGGACTTGCACCAAAAAGCCAGTATGACCAGGTCCATCTACGGATCTAGGAAGCGCGCTCCGACATAGAATCAAAACCGAACACTACAACCGTCAGAATGCCATGACACATCCAAATACAGGGGTGCCGCGCACCCCCTATGCTTCACCGATGAGGTTCTGGATCACGAATTTCTAGAAGGATTCAAACCCGTGAACATAGAGGCATACGACAGAACGACAGGCCCTGGGGTCTGGATTGAGGACTTTATCCTTCATATCCACATGGCTCGCGGATATGATCTCCATGCCATCAAATACTTGCCCCTCAAGTTGAAAGGACCAGCTCGGCACTGGCGGGAGAGCCTCCCTAAAAACTCAATTGGAAGTTGGGAAGAGCTTGAAGATGCTTTTAGGGCTAATTTTCAAGGGACCTATGTCCGACCTCCGGATGCAGACGATTTAAGTCATATAATTCAACAGCCCGGAGAGTCAGCCCGAAAGCTTTGGAACAGATTCCTCACTAAGAAGAATCAAATTGTCGACTTTCCGGACGCCGAAGCCTTAGCGGCTTTCAAACACAGTGTCCGGGACGAATTGCTCGCCAGACACCTCGGCCAGGAAAAACCGAGGACAATGGCAGCCCTAACAAGCCTTATGACCCGCTTTTGCGTGGGCGAAGACAGCTGGCTGGCCCGTAGCGGCACCAGCAACCCGGGCACATCCGAAGTCAGGGATGGCAACGGGAAACCACGACGCAATACAAGCAAGCGCCGAAACAACGAAGACAGCCCAGACAACACGGCGGTAAACGCCGGATTCAGGAGCTCTCGACCCGGTCAACGGAAAAAGCCATTTAAAGGCAGCAGAGATGGACCGTCCAGCCTAAACAAGATTCTAGACAGATTATGTCAGATTCATGGCACCTCCGACAAACCCGCAAATCACACCAACAGACAATGCTGGGCTTCAAGCAGGCCGGCAAGCTAAACGCCGAACACAAGGGGAGGGAGACACCAAGCGAAGACGAGGATGAGCCTCGCCAGCCGAACACTGGGGGACAGAAAAAAATCCCACCAGATGTCAAAACAGTGAACATGATTTACGCAACTCACATACCGAAGAGGAGGCGCCAGCGTGCACCCCAAGACGTATACACCGTGGAGCACGTCACCCCCAAGTTCAACCCTTGGTCGGCCCGCCTGATCACTTTTGATCGCAGGGATCACCCGACTAGTATCCGGCACGGAGGATGGGCTGCCTTGGTGCTAGACCCAATAATTGACGGATACCACCTCACCCGAGTCCTTATGGACGGCGGCAGTAGTCTTAATCTGATATAGCAGGACACCGTCCGCAAAATGGGGATAGACCCGACAAGAATAAGCCAAAGCAATACTACCTTTAAAGGAGTAATACCAGGCCCAGAGGCCCGCTGCACGGGCTCTCTAGTACTATAGGTTGTATTCGGTTCTCTCGACAACTTCCGAAGTGAAAAGTTAACCTTCGACATCGCTCCATTCCGAAGCGGCTATCAAGCACTACTCGGAAGAACGGCCTTCGCCCGTTTTAATGCAATACCGCATTACGCTTATCTTAAGCTTAAGATGCCTGGTCCACGTGGCATCATCATAGTTAGCGGAAACACAGAGCGTTCCTTACGTGCGAAAGAATGTGTGGCGGCTTTAGCAACCGAACACTAAACGGCCTCTCCAAACCAGAATAAATGATCAGTCGTCAAGACCGCGGACACGGCTAGACGAGTCCGGCGCACCACTAGCTGTAACAGCTCAGATAAACCTAAGACTGGGTCGATGGATATACCCCCATAGGTGGTGCTAGGGGCTTCCCGCATGTAAAAAGGACTACGATCATCGTGCTACACCCTTCCAGGATACGGCACAACGAAGACACGGGCGCAGACGTGCAGCAGGGCCCCGTTCAAAGGTTTCTTTTTAGATTAAGACCCTGTGTAAACCTTTTTTACTGTCTCTTGTTGCTTCACACCCTCCGGATACTCAACATTACCAAGAGGGATGCTGGCGTTATTGGCATTTTGTCACGTCAGACTAATGCACGTACCTGGAAATTCAGGGCTCATTATCGAGGGCGTTACTCAGCCTAGTATATGTTGTAAAGTCCGAATACCTTAGGGAGTGTTCGGCGTCGCGAGTTTGGCCTTATATGCATCAGCTCTGAATCATGTCTTTGGTCAATAGTTGGGTTTGCCCGGCTCCCGTGTTTTGCTACCTTACGTTCCGCTCTATCGGCTAAGATGGCACCGGGAGAACTACTGCGATTGTGCCCTGGTTCATCTGGATGAGCACCTCAGTAGAGAAAGCCGAAAACTGACTGTCATGATAAAGCGCGAGACTGGTCAACCACTCGATGACTCAGTGGAATCTTCGCGATTCCTCCGCATTAACAAAGGGCCGGTTTCCTGGTCATGTATGTACGCGCACCGTGTTCGGATGAGCGCGGAAGTACCAGGGGCTATATCATAGCCCCACCGTCAAACTCCTATGGCTAAGTGAAAGTGTTAAAGCTATATAGTCCGATTGCCTTGTTCGTCGCGCTGTCACCTCCTTAAAGGACCAAGACGTTGGGTCAAGTGTGAATACGTGCTTTTCCGAACACCCCCGCATTATGTGCGTGGGGGCTGAAGCCGACAACTGCAAACTTTAAGGTTATATACATACATAAACGGCTGCACAGGAGGCATCATAGTACTTCCAGGCAAAAGTATAAACATAGCCTTTATAATCCAAATAGCATTGTTTTTACAATTGGGATACATGTCACTCGAACATGATACTCTTCGAGCATTGAGCCTCTATTAAACGAGTGCCTTCTAGGACTTCTTCAAAATAGTGCTCGGCCGAGACCTGGCCTACGGCCGGACCCCGGGTTGCAATAGCGGTGGCATCCATCTCTCCCCAGTATGTCTTAACACAGCAAGAGCCATCCGTGCACCCTCTATGCACGCCGACCTCTTTACAGCGTCGATATGCGGCATAGCACCAAGGAATCGTCGCACTAAACCAAAATAACTATTCGGCCTTGGCCCTTCCGGCCAAAGATGATCCACAGTAGACCTCATGGCAAGCCCGGACAACCTATGGAGCTCAGCCCACTCGGCCATTTGCTCATTTAACAGCAGCGGATGCGTTGGAGCACTGAACTGCGACCAGAACAACTTTTCCACTTCGTGATCTTTTTGATCTTTGAAAAACGCAGTCGCATCAGCAGCACTCATTGCCAAGTCCGAATACGCGTCTGCAGCACTCCATAATTGATCTAGAGGGGCATACTTCGGATCTCCGAACTTCGTCCGCAACAAAAAGGGCTTCCCAGCCATGATATCTCTGGCTTGACAAAGCTCCTCCTTCGCCGCTCTGATTTTAGAACGGGTTTCCTTGGCTGATTCTACAGCTTTCTTCAGGCCAGCCGCTCTCGCTTGGCTTTCCTTTTCAAGAAGGTCATATCGGCCGGCGGCATCTTTCAGCTCAACAGCCATCTTGGCTATTTTATCTTCGCTCTTGCGATGAGCAGCCTGTTCGGCTCTTAAGTCTTCGGACGCCTTTAGGGAGGCCGCATCACTCCTCCTGGCTTGTTCCTTGGCTCGGGCAAGTTCCGCCCGAAGGATCTCCACGGCGGTAGCTCCATCTGCAGTCATAGCATATTATAGATACTAGCATCATGCTCCTCTTAATATTTGTTGACCACCCAAAAATACATACCCTGTGCCTCGTCAAGCCGCTTGTTCACAAGCACAATGTCAGCATCTGCCACGTCAAGTTGCCGGCTCAGTCCGGCAAACTCAGCAGTCCGGCCAGCCACCGGACCGTCAGCCGCCTGCACATGAAAGCAGCGCGATCATTACCTGGGACTACAATCCTCTGTTTGCCACCTTTGGACAGCAACCAGAGTCTCAGGGGCTACTATCTGTATAGAGCACACCTAGCGTGTGCGGTACCGTCAAAAAAATTTATATTACTTTGCGTACCTCAAAGCCTCTTAGCAGGCTCGTAAAAGCTTCATGCAACCCACTTTTGGCAGATGAGATCCTCTCAACCACTGTACCCATTAAAGTACGATGCTCCTCTGAGATAGCCGCTTGCTCCAAAAGACCCATCAGTACGTCTGGTTGTGCACCGGACAATCCCAGACTCTTTCTGTTGCTCTCATTAGGAGCCGAATACTCCGAACTTCAGGTGGCCGAAGGGTTACCTTCTGGCCTTGGTGGATCAGGAGAAATCCTCCGTGATGACACCTCAGGGTCGTCCGCCCCAGGAGGCTGGGAGACAGGGGGAGGCATTTCGCTCTCCATCATCTCCGGAAGAAGATCCCCCGAAGACGAACTCTGTCGAGAAGGGCTATGATCCGGACTGCAAGACATATGTCTCGGTTATTGTCCTCGAAGATAAAGCAGGATATATTTACCAAAAGTACTCTAGTTCACTTACAGCTCGGTGGAGGGCTGACCCCTTTGCGGGCACTCGTGCGGTAAGGATGCCCTCCGGGGCAGGGCCCACTGGCGAAGGTTTCTTCCCTCGTTTGGAAACCCTCGTTTCCAAGTCTTCAGAGGCGGTCCTTTTCCTTCCTTGTGGAGAGGGGATTCTAGATTCTTCTCCCCGATTATCCTCCTTCGCGAAGACACTAATTCCCCCGGTTTGGATGAGTAATGCGTGAGGCCCGCTTTCGGCTTCTTTATTCCTCCCTTTATCTTCCCCTGATGGCACTTGATAAGGTGCATGCTCAAGCATCCTGGCTAGTATAGGAATCGGTGAGCCTTCGGGAAGGGGGGCGAACACCTGATCATCTTCGTCTTTCTTATCCAGTCCTGGCCAAGAGCGATTTTTTGAGAATGATGTTGTGACAAATAAAAAGACAGCATGTTCGGCCGCAGAATTACTTACCTGGGTATCTAGACGGTTGCAGTTGAGACCCGCATCCTCGGTAGTGTCCGGACACTTTATTCGTGATCCGAAGAACAATTCATGATCCGAAGAACAATCCATACATCTCTTCGAGCGTCACGCCAAAGAACTGCTGAATAGTTCGTGATCCTTCCGGGTTGAACTCCCACATACGGAGAGATCGACGTTGGCGTGGCAGGACCCGATGAACTAGCATGACTTGCATTACCTTGACAAGGCTGACATCTCTCTTGAGGAGATCTCGGATGCGACTCTGCAATGTCGGCATGTCATTAACTGGCCCCCAGTCCAGCCCCTTGTTGACCCATGATACTAGTTGTGGCGGGGGGCCAGGCGGAAGGCGGGGGCAACTGCCCACTTCGTACTTCGGGGAGTTGTGATGTAAAACCACTCCCGCTGCCATGAGTTGGACACCTCCGGGAAGGAACCCTTTGGCCATGGAGCATCAGCGCCTTTGCTTATTATGGCACCTCCGCATTCTGCATGTCGCCCATCGATCATCTTCGGCTTCACATTGAAGGTCTTGAGCCATAATCCGAAGTGTGGGGTGATCCGGAGGAAGGCCTCACACACGACGATAAACGACGAGATGTGAAGGATGGAATCTGGAGCTAGATCGTGGAAGTCGAGCCCGTAATAGAACATAAGCCCTCTAATAAAGGGATCAAGATTAAAGCCTAGCCCTCGGAGGAAGTGGGAAACAAATACGACACCCCCGTTGGGTTCGGGAGTGGGGATGACCTACCCTTGAGCAGGCAGCCTGTGCGAGATTTCGGCGGTCAGATACCTGGCTTCCCTTAGCTTCTTGATGTCCTCATCTGTGACAGAGGAAGCCATCCACCGGCCTTGAAGGTTGGATCCGGACATGTTTGAAGGTCCGAAGCGCTTAGCCTGAGCCTTGGGTGTTGGAACTCGGGGTGGGGAAGGGAAGGATTGAGCGCGAGAAGAAAAGGACAGGCCTTGGCCCCTTTATAAAGAGGGCGAATATCAAGCGTCCTCCGTGTGGCCGTTTTGGAACTTGCCTAAAATCGAGGAGTCATATTAACAAGCACGATTGGGTTACCCACACCCATATTCATGAGACTCCCGTGATAAGGGGAACACGATCTCTGCTTCGACAAGACGTGCCAATAAAACCGCCTCGCAACACGTGCAGTGGCAGGCAGGGGAAAACGGTTCATAATGACCGCGCCACCGTAGGACGTCATGTTATGAAAAGTTGTCAGCAGATTAGATTTGTGGAATAGTATACTCTCTACGGTGGTATGTGGAATTTGTTTTGCAGAGCCAGACACGATCCTTGTGTTCAAAATCTTCTATGGAGTATTCGAAGAAGGAACCCGCCTTGCAATGCCGAAGACAATCTGCGTGCCGGACTCATCGTCATTGAAGCCTGGTTCAGGGGCTACTAAGGGAGTCCTGGATTAGGGGGTCCTCGGACAGCCGGACTATATACTTTGGCCGGATTGTTGGACTATGAAGATACAAGATTGAAGACTTCATCCCGTGTCCGGGTGGGACTCTCCTTTGCATGGAAGGCAAGCTTGGTGATTCGGATATGTAGATATCCTCCCTTGTAACCGACTCTGTGTAACCCTAGCCCCCTCCGGTGTCTATATAAACCGGAGGGTTTAGTCCGTAGGACAACAACAATCATAATCATAGGCTAGCTTCTAGGGTTTAGCCTCTACAATCTCGTGGTAGATCAACTCTTGTAATACTCATATCATCAAGATCAATCAAGTAGGAAGTAGGGTATTACCTCCATCGAGAGGGCTCAAACCTGGGTAAACATTGTGTCCCCCGCCTCCTGTTACCATCCGTCTTAGATGCATAGTTCGGGACCCCCTACCCGAGATCCGCCGGTTTTGACATCGACAGGCCCCCCTTCCCTTTCCCTCTCCCTCTCCTTCCTATTCCCTCCGGTCGAGAAAGGAAAAGGAAAGGGGCAAATCCTACTTGGACTAGGAGTCCAAGTAGGACTCCCCCCCCCTTGGCGTGCCCCTCCTGGCCGCCGGCCTCCTCCTCCCCCCTTTATATACGGGGGCGAGGGGCACCCCAAAGGCACATCAAGAATTCTCTTAGCCGTGTGCGGTGCCCCCCTCCACAGTTTACTCCTCCAGTCATAGTGCTTAGGCGAAGCCCTGCGCGGATCACATCACCATCACCGTCACCACGCCGTCGTGCTGTCGGAACTCTCCCTCGACCCTCTACTGGATCAAGAGCTCGAGGGATGTCATTGAGCTGAACGTGTGCTGAACACGGAGGTGCCGTACGTTTGGTACTTCGATCGGTTGGATCGTGAAGACGTTTGACTACATCAACCGCGTTAACATAACGCTTCCGCTTTCGGCCTACGAGGGTACATGGACACACTCTCCCCCTCTCGTTGCTATGCATCTCCTAGATAGCTCTTGCGTGATCGTAGGAAACGTTTTCAAATTGCATGCTACGTTCCCCAACAGATCTAATTTTGGTGGATTTGCTCGGATCTCGTTGTTGTTCGTCTACGTTCGTGTGTCTTCTGGTTGAATCCTTCCAACCTACGTTATTCTTCACCAGTGGCGCTTGCTATTCTGGTGTTTTGGTCCTATGGGGCCTTAGCACGACGACTTCCTGATTGTCTAATACAACAAGTTGTGCATGACTCCGACGATGGAGGGGTGATGACGGCGGCGGGCCTTCGGCTCGCTTCAGTGCTTGTAGTCATCTCTAGATGGTCTATGGATCTGGATGTAATTTTTTTCCCGGTGTTCTTTGTACTGCCAATATTGAAGATTAAGAGATTGGAAGTTTTTCAATAAAAAAAGACAAGAACCGGTCTTTGGAGCTCGCGCGTCAACTAACATATAAGGTATGATACTTCAAAAGCCAAATGAGTGTACATTACTAAGAGCATCTACAACCGGACCCATCCCTCCACCCCACCCCTCCAGACGTCAAGGCGGAACTCTCGGACACCGTCCGGACTAAAAAACACCACCCAATCAGATCCCTCAAACATATCTCAAAAGTCTATGTTGTCTGACACCCCTCATCTACGACCGGGACGGTCTAGATGCGCTGGCCATATACAATCCGACGCACTTTAGCCCACCTTGACCCCGAAAAAATCTCACCCAGACCAAACCCTGGCCACTTTCACTTTCCTCACCCTCCTCGTCCACTCCCCTTCCAATGTCCTCTTCCCATCTGCTCCCCACCCCTCGCTGGAGCATGGTCGGATTCGGCAGCAGCTCCTCGTCTGAAATCGACCCGGTCGACTGAGACACCTTCACGATAGAGTCGAACGAGGAGCTCACAATCCGGGTTGCCATCGATCGGCCGTGTGTGGGTAAGAGTGGCTACTCCTCGTCCTCGTCCTTTGTGCATACTTCGGTCGCCCGATGGATCTCCTCCTCCACACACACCGGCGCTGGTTATTCCCAATCCACCTACCCCGGTGTCCTGGTGGGGCTCTTTGTGACGCCCCCAATTTGACGTACACTAATCATACATGCAAACGTGTACGATCAAGATTAGGGACTCACGGGAAGATATCACAACACAACTCTACAAATAAAATAAGTCATACAAGCATCATATTACAAGACAGGGGCCTCGAGGGCTCAAATACAAGAGCTCGATCATAGACGAGTCAGCGGAAGCAACAATATCTGAGTACAGACATAAGTTAAACAAGTTTGCCTTAAGAAGGCTAGCACAAATTAGGATACAGATCGAAAGAGGCGCAGGCCTCCTGCCTGGGATCCTCCTAAACTACTCCTGGTCATCGTTAGCGGACTGCACGTAGTAGTAGGCACCTCCTGGGAGTAGTAGTCATCATCGACAGTGGCGTCTAGCTCCTGGGCTCCAGCGTCTGGTCGCAGCAATCGAGTATAGAAAGGAGGAAAAGAGGGAGCAAATCAACCGTGAGTACTCATCCAAAGTACTCGCAAGCAAGGAGCTACACTACATATGTATGCATTGGTATCAAATGGATTAAGGGTATCATACGTGGACTGAACTGCAGAAAGCCGGAATAAGAGGGGGATAGCTAGTCCTGTCGAAGACTACGTTTCTGGCCACCTCCATCTTGCAGAATGTAGAAGAGAGTAGATGGTAAGTTCACCAAGTACCATCGTGTAGCATAATCCTAACCGATGATCCTCCCCTTGTCGCCCTGTGAGAGAGCGACCACCGGTTGTATCTGGCACTTGGAAGGGTGTGTTTTATTAAGTATCTGGTTCTAGTTGTCATAAGGTCAAGGTACAACTCCAAGTCGTCCTGTTACCGAAGATCACGGCTATTCGAATAGATTAACTTCCCTGCAGGGGTGCACCACATAACCCAACACGCTTGATCCCCTTTGTCCGGACACACTTTTCTGGGTCATGCCCGGCCTCGGAAGATCAACACGTCGCAGCCCTACCTAGGCTCAACAGAGAGGTCAGCACGCCGGTCTAAATCCTATGGCGCAGGGGTCCGGGCCCATCGCCCATTGCACACCTGCATGTTGCGAGGGCGGCCGGAAGCAGACCTAGCCTAGCAGGCGTTCCAGTCCAATCCGGCGCGCGCCGCTCAGTCGCTGACGTTACGAAGGCTTCGGCTGATACCACGACGTCGAGTGCCCATAACTTTCCCCGCGTAGATGGTTAGTGCGTATAGGCCAGTAGCCAGACTCAGATCAAATACCAAGATCTCATTAAACGTGTTAAGTATCCGCGAACGCCGACCAGGGTCAGGCCCACCTCTCTCCCAGGTGGTCTCAACCTGCCATGTCGCTCCGCCACAAAGTATCAGTCGGGGGCTGTCGGGAACCCAGGCCCACCTCTACCGGGATGGAGCCACCTACCCCTTCAGCCCCCATCTCCGAACAGTATCATAAGTAATGTAACAGTATAAAGTATATATCATACGCCCGTGATCACCTCCCGAAGTGATCACGGCCCAGTATTATAGCATGACAGATGGACAAGAGTGTAGGGCCACTGATGAAACACTAGCATCCTATACTAAGCATTTAGGATTGCAGGTAAAGGTAACCACTGTAGTAGCAAGGACAGGCTATGCATCAGGATAGGATAACGGAAAGCAGTAACATGCTACACTACTCTAATGCAAGCAGTATAGGGAAGAGTAGGCGATATCTGGTGATCAAGGGGGGGCTTGCCTGGTTGCTCTGGCAAGAAGGAGGGGTCATCAACATCGTAGTCGAACTGGGGTTCGCCGGCAGTCTCGACGTCTACCGGAAAAAAGTAATGGAGGGGGAACATAATGAATAACAAAGCAGTCAAATCATCACAAAGTGTAACATGGCATTACGCGGTGCTAGAGGTGACCTAACATAGTAGTAGGTGATACCGGCGAAGGGGGGAAACATCCGGGAAAGTATTCCCGGTGTTTCGCGTTTTCGAACAGATTAACCAGAGGGGGAAAGTTGCGTGTTTGCTATGCTAGGGATGTGTGGCGGACGAACGGGCTGCGTATCCGAATTCGTCTCGTCGTTCTGAACAACTTTCATATATATAACTTTTTCATCCGAGTTACGGTTTATTTACTATTAATTTTCTAAGTTTTAATCATTTTCTAGAATTTCTGAATTTACTTTAATTCAAATGAATAAACAGATAAATTGCTATGGGTACACAGGAGTGTACCCAGCAACATGTGCATGTGTATGAGATGTGGGGCCCTGTTGACTGCCCAGTCAGCAGTCAACAGTCAAAGATGAGAGGGTTGACTGGTCCAACTGACATAATGGGCCCACATGTCATTGAAAGGTGTGTTTGACCTTATCCACAGAACTAGTAAAAAGGGGCGGTCCCACCTGTCATAGGGACATTTTACTTTAACAGATTATTTTAATGGATTAGTTAGTAGATGGGGCCCGTTCGTCATAGTCTCAGGCTAATTAAACATGGTTAATTTGCTTTAACTAAACGATTAGGTTAATCTAATCCATATTAATTAAGTTAATTAATTCTTTAATTAATTAATATTTTAATTATTATATTTTTTAATTCTTTTTCTTTCTTTTTTTAAACGTTCTGGTGGTGGGGGCCCCATGTCAGTGGCCCAGAGGGGCCATAGCGGGTGACGGGTAGGTGGGCAGCGGGCATAACCCACACGGGGTCGAGCCCGTCCGAGCGGTAACGGGGCAAGGCCACCGTGGCACACGCAGCCGTCGGCGAGTGGCGCGGTGGAGGCACGACAACGGCCAGAGGGAGCGGCGGGCGCCGGTGCCAGGGAAGCGGCCAGGGGCGGTGAGGGGCGCTGTGGCGGGAGGCGCGGCCGGATGGACGAGCGTGCGCAGCGGGATGCAGGGAGTGGCGTGGCGCGGCGGCAGGAGCCGAGGATGGCGAGCGCGCGGGAGCGAGGCGACGACAGAGGCGGGGCGCGCGCGTAGGCAGGCGAGCTGCAGGCGCGGGGGCCAGGGAGTGGCAGCAACAGTGGCTGAAGGCAGCAGCAGGACGAGGCTACGCGGGCGCGGCTGCAGCAAGGGAAGCGGCGGCAGGGCGGAGCGGGGCGCCGCTAGCGCGGGCGCAGGACGTCGACGAGCAACAGAGAGGGGGAGAAGAGGAGAGGGAGGCCATGGCCTCACCGGGGACCATAGGGCATGAGGCAGTGGGCGCGGGGAGGAGGTCAGTGACGGCGAGCGACGAGCGGCGCCTGCGATGGGCGCTGGGGACGACGAGGCGACGTTGTGTCGACGACGAGTTGGTGCCGGCGACTCGAGCGGCGGGGCGGTCAGTGAGGTGAGGTGACGGCGGCGGAGACCGTTCCCCCGATCTAGATCGCGCGGGGACGGGAGAAGGGGATCGTGGGGGAGAGAGGAGCGAGGGGATCGGGAGGAGTGCGGGCGTTTAGGGTTTGCGGGGTGGTTGGACTAGGATATGTAGGCCGGGGGAGTGGGTGGGCCAAACAGCCCAGGGAGGGTTATTCTCCTTTTTGTTTTATTACTAGTTTTACTTTTTGTTATTTTTCTTTTCTATTTTATTTTAGTTACACACTAATTTTAGTTTAGTAAAATATGACTAGCCCCTAAAATAATGTTTCAGAACAATCCACTACTATAAAAAGTTTTACCCCAAAGCAATTTAGTTTAGTATTTTGTTAATTATAAAAGCATTTATATATTGGTTTTTGCTACTGTTTTATTCACCTAAGGGTATTTAAACATTTTATAAAAATGGGGTTTCTTAACCATAATTACCTATGCATTATTTGGCATAGCTAGAGCATTTTAGTTTTAATGTTTGGAAACTTTTATTGTTTGACTTTATTTTTAAAATTTTGAACTGGGTTTCGAACTGACGCGAGATTAGCAACAGTAATCATGATGACATGGAATCATTACCAGAGGTTATTGTAGCTTGATTATCCGGGCGTCACAATTCTCCTCCACTACAGGAAATCTCGTCCCGAGATTTAGGAGGGGAGTAAGGGGGAGAGATTGGTTACGAAATTCTAACGGGTCTTCTCGGTGCTGGTTGCTCTTCTCGAAGAGGTCAATTCAATATATTGATGCCTTCATACTTCTGCTTCAGGTCAAAATGATGAAGTCGTCATCCTTTCTTCGGGATCTTCATCGTACTTACGAAAAGGATATGGGGGAAGACTCGGGAAGGGCGGGCCTTACCAGGTTGACTATCTAGTACATAACTCAGGGAATGGGGTAGAAAGTAACTCTCGAATTGAACTTAAGAAAACATCAAGAGTTAAGTTAGAATATACCATAAGAAATTTCAAGTAGGAGGCAATCATTCGATGCCCGAGACAAAGGGTGAAAGGCGTTCAGAGCAACGGGAATAAGTATTGCGTATAATACCAGAATAGATGATCTCTCGGAAGGTGGCTCGTGAAGTACTTACGAAACCACACGTGAGGAATAACTTTGGAAACAGGGTGTACATGAGAGTCAGGTTTCGATCCTGTGGAATTGTGGGTTATGGGCCCACCATGTGGTTAAAAGTAGGAAAGACATTGATATCTTGCATGGTCATGATAGCAAGACAAGTCAGAGGGTAGCCTATCAGTTATGTTGGCAACAATGTCGATACCAAGGGCGAGGGACGAAGAGAACCATTTTCCTGCTCGTTGAACGAGGCGGACCATTAGGCAAAGTTCTCGTCCATCGGTGGCTACCGAAATGTCATCAATTATAGTAATAGGGTCTTACTGGCAGAGTTGTACCATGAGGTGCTTACCTAAGCAGTGAATTACCATTGCTCAGTTAAGTATATTATAAGAAAGTTTGAACAAAACAACGGAAAGGAAAATGTGTTTAGACACATATATCAGGGGTATATCCTTCCCAAAGTCAAGCAGAGGATTATATCCAAGACAGGATATAAAGTAGAAAACCCTCTAAGTAAGGGGAGAGAAATTTCATGACATTACCCAAACAACAGTGTTTGAATAATTGATAAAGAAAATTTAGTATTGACCTTCAAATGTCCTTATTGAAGATCGGAGTGCCATAGACATGCTTCGAGATAGCATTGACATGGTCATCAAGTAAGGGTCAGAATTTGGATGCACAAAGGATCCATCAGGAACAACTTATAGAATAAGTCTTACGATTTCCTCATGGAAGAATTGCTAACCTTGCTAAAAAGGGAACTATATCAATAGGTTCTCCGGCCAGGTGCGCTAGGCATGACATCACCTTAGCGGGTCATATAAAGACCAATGTTATAACTCTTGGAAATATGTTCCAACCATCACATCTGACCAAGGTTCAGATTCGACTGGCATTAGGATACCTCAGACTCATGATGTCTAAGAAGGAAGGGGTGCAACACAATTTGACGAGATGGCATTGCAAGATCCTCGGGAAATGAATTATGGAAGCAAGTTATGAATCATGACTTCATCATTAAACCAAGGAGAAGAAGAGGATGTGGCTGATGTACTCAGCGACAATACATCGAGATTCCCAAAAGATGGATTTCCACAATTATGTGAACAAGGAGATAGCTTTTGTCGGTTCAAGTGATATAATGAGGTATGCTCGAAGAAACATACACGATTAAACATTGGTTGATGGTGCACCCGAATACGGACTTAGGTAGCACAAACAATGTTAGAATGGCGATTCGGTAACCAATAGTCTAAGAATGAAATGTTGACCATTAACTTCAAAGCAATAAGGTTGCTAGAAGTTTTTTTAAAATTACTAGTCCATCTGTCGGCATTCCTATTAGGAACAACACGGGGACCAAGAAAAGAATGGTGATCGTGATAAGTATCACTTATATCAAGAATTCTCAAGAGTTAGTGAAATTCTCACGACATTCTTGACATAAAAGATGGTAATACTCCAAGGTAAAGAAGAACAATTGCTGGATAGCAAGGATCTCAAGGTATAACGCAAAACATGAACAAGTTTGTGTTGAACGGAAGGCAATTGAGTGGTCGATGATAACACAAATCATCGAGGGCAAGGATAGTATTTCTCATCATGAATTCAATTGATATCCTGGAAGAGCTCAGAATGCTGATGATGATCACGACACATGTGTCGAGAGATTTCATGAGGATGTAATCGATCGACGATGACATCAAAGTTTTAAGGAATGATGAAGTGAAAGGTTATTGGAACCATGGGTACGACACAAACTCAAAATCAAGCTTGCTGTTCGAGGTGAAACGATAAGACAAGGAAGATCGACGTAAGCTTAGCTCATCGCCGAAAGTGGTGCTCCAGAAATAAGGACCAGGTAGCACAGTTAAAATCAGCACGATACTGATATAGCCGATCAGGCTAGAAATGACGTGATCGAGTACAAACTCATAAGTAAAGGAGATTACTAATAGTTGTTTAATCACGATGCAGACTCGATTCAGTTACCAATGTCCTTGAGTTTTTAATAACTCAGGGCCTGTGAAAAATTGGAATCAGTGAGAATGTAGCACTTGATGGAGAACTCATAAGAAGTTATGCAGTTCCATGATAATCTCGAGATACTGAGGGGTAATACTCGACGACAGATCAAAGTAGAGGTTGGAGTAGGGTAATGCTCTGCAGAAGACAAGTGCTTAAAATTGCACGAGAAATGGTATTTAAAGGAGAACATGGTCGGAATCCACGATCATAAAGGATCGAACCACGGATACAAGATGAACTTATAACAAGGGGGTAATTATTTTTTACGAGCAGCTTCCATGATAAGTTATACATCATGTCCCTGGGCATGAACGCAAGGTTCAAGGTCGACTCCCACTTCTTCAATGTATAACCTTCCATTCACTTTTTGCTTTGATAAAGGCATTAGTGTTGAAAGTCTTACCTGGTGAAATACCAGATGAGTATGACTCGTGAAAACTTCCGAGTTCACACATATAAAGGAAGGCATAGGTTCAACCTGTCAGGGTATCATGGAAACATATACCACAAGCTTCAATAGTAAATACCACCAGCTCGAGAGCAGAGCATGGTTGGCCAAGCAGATGATACAATTTACCAAGGGCATTATGTATCAGGTAAAGAACTCACAAGAATTTTGGTTGTGAAGGACATTGTCGGATAATAACCCGGCAATGGGTATGGCGGTCCACAACGGGGCTGATGTGAGTATCAGTACTCAATCAGAGGAAGAATCAATGCAAAGACATTGGATTATAGAAACAACTGAGTAACTTAGAGCTCAATTGCAAATGAATTATGATTTACCAAGCTAAGGATCAGAAGCAGACGCTCTGATCAAGGATGGATAAGTTCAATATACTTAGGGGCACAATCGACGACAATTTGATTAGCGAGAACCAGCTCACGTTTAAAATGACGTCTGAGCCAGAAGGATGAATTCTAGGATCTGATTGAGGATTGTGAGCATTCGCAACTTATTGAATCAACGGGCTCAACATGATAATGACAAGGGATGCCAATAAGGTAACGAGACTTCTGGGATTAACCATAATGCAAGCCAGCAAGAATTTCAAGAGCAATAGGCTTCTCAGGATTTTCGAAAGTTCAAATAGTATTTCGAAGACTTTTGTGAATTACTTGAATCAACTAGGATGAGTGGACACTCGATAAGTGTGAGAAATTATTCATAGGGGTATTCATGTGGCAAGAAACTGCAAGGCAGTGGGCACAAAGTATTCTCGGGGTATCTTGTAATAACAAGATTGACTGGGAATAAAAGTAAGAACAACAGGTGTAAGTATTAACCATAGGGATATTTCGGTGGTAGTGAATTGCAAAAGCAACGGGCACAGAGTCTTGAGAGAATATCGGATAGTATCTTCGAAATCTTCTGGTGTAACAGGCGATCATCTGGACCGAAGGGGCTCTCCGGGAGAAAGTAGTTATGAGAACCTAGAGTCAGATTTAGTAAAATTATTTAACCTAAATAGAAGAGAGATCAGAGTCCCAGAGCATAGACGAGGAGTAAGAGATCCTAATGCCACCCAATGGCGACGTGGGCCCGTAAGGCACACAACCATGTTAGTAAAAAGTTTTGTAATGTCTAGACTCGACTCCGGCCAAGGAGTGGGGAAGGAGGATTCCTACAGGCAGTCAACTCTGATACCAACTTGTGACGCCCCCAATTTGACCGTACACTAATCATACACGCAAACGTGTACGATCAAGATTAGGGACTCACGGGAAGATATCACAACACAACTCTACAAATAAAATAAGTCATACAAGCATCATATTACAAGCCAGGGGCCTCGAGGGCTCGAAAACAAGAGCTCGATCATAGACGAGTCAGCGGAAGCAACAATATCTGAGTACAGACATAAGTTAAACAAGTTTGCCTTAAGAAGGCTAGCACAAACTGGGATACAGATCGAAAGAGGCGCAGGCCTCCTGTCTGGGATCCTCCTAAACTACTCCTGGTCGTCGTCAGCGGACTACACGTAGTAGTAGGCACCTCCCGAGTAGTAGTAGTCATCATCGACAGTGGCGCCTGGCTCCTGGGCTCTAGCGTCTGGTCGCAGAAATCGGGTATAGAAAGGAGGAAAAGAGGGAGCAAATCAACCATGAGTACTCATCCAAAGTACTCGCAAGCAAGGAGCTACACTACATATGTATGCATTGGTATCAAATGGATTAAGGGTATCGTATGTGGACTGAACTGCAGAAAGCCAGAATAAGAGGGGGATAGCTAGTCCTGTCGAAGACTACGCTTGTGGCCACCTCCATCTTGCAGAATGTAGAAGAGAGTAGATGGTAAGTTCACCAAGTAACATCGTGTAGCATAATCCTAACCGATGATCCTCCCCTCGTCGCCCTATGAGAGAGCGACCATCGGTTGTATCTGGCACTTGGAAGGGTGTGTTTTATTAAGTATCTGGTTCTAGTTGTCATAAGGTCAAGGTACAACTCCAAGTCGTCCTGTTACCGAAGATCACGGCTATTCGAATAGATTAACTTCCCTGCAGGGATGCACCACATAACCCAACACGCTCGATCCCCTTTGTCCGGACACACTTTTCTGGGTCATGCCCGGCCTCGGAAGATCAACACGTCGCAGCCCTACCTAGGCTCAACAAAGAGGTCAGCACGCCAGTCTAAATCCTATGGCGTAGGGGTCTGGGCCCATCGCCCATTGCACACCTGCATGTTGCGAGGGCGGCCGAAAGCAGACCTAGCCTAGCAGGCGTTCCAGTCCAATCCGACGCGCGCCGCTCAGTCTCTGACGTCACGAAGGCTTCGGCTGATACCACGACGTCGAGTGCCCATAACTGTCCCCGCGTAGATGGTTAGTGCGTATAGGCCAGTAGCCAGACTCAGATCGAATACCAAGATCTCGTTAAACGTGTTAAGTATCCGCGAATGCCGACCAGGGTCAGGCCCACCTCTCTCCCAGGTGGTCTCAACCTGCCATGTCGCTCCGCCACAAAGTATCAGTCGGGGGCCGTCGGGAACCCAGGCCCACCTCTACCGGGATGGAGCCACCTGCCCCTTCAGCACCCATCTCCGAACAGTATCATAAGTAATGTAACAATATAAAGTATATAGCATATGCCTGTGATCACCTCCCGAAGTGATCACAGCCCAGTAGTATAGCATGACAGATGGACAAGAGTGTAGGGCCACTGATGAAACACTAGCATCCTATACTAAGCATTTAGGATTGCAGGTAAAGGTAACCACTGTAGTAGCAAGGACAGGCTATGCATCAGGATAGGATAACGGAAAGCAGTAACATGCTACACTACTCTAATGCAAGCAGTATAGGGAAGAGTAGGCGATATCTGGTGATCAAGGGGGGGCTTGCCTGGTTGCTCTGGCAAGAAGGAGGGGTCATCAACATCGTAGTCGAACTGGGGTTCGCCGGCAGTCTCGAGGTCTACCGGAAAGAAGTAATGGAGGGGGAACATAATGAATAACAAAGCAGTCAAAGCATCACAAAGTGTAACATGGCATTACGCGGTGCTAGAGGTGACCTAACGTAGTAGTAGGTGATACCGGCGAAGGGGGGAAACATCCGGGAAAGTATTCCCGGTGTTTCACGTTTTCGGACAGATTAACCAGAGGGGGAAAGTTGCGTGTTTGCTATGCTAGGGATGTGTGGCGGACGAACGGGCTGCGTATCCGGATTCGTCTCGTCGTTCTGAGCAACTTTCATATATAAAACTTTTTCATCCGAGTTACGGTTTATTTATTATTAATTTTCTAAGTTTTAATCATTTTCTAGAATTTTTGAATTTACTTTAATTCAAATGAATAAACAGATAAATTGCTATGGGTACACAGGAGTGTACCCAGCAACATGTGCATGTGTATGAGAT